>NW_012267542.1:54789-109967 GCF_000151885.1 Dipodomys ordii | reverse complement strand
TTTTTGGGTCCGGTCATGGGGCCTGAACTCTGGGCCTGGGCACTGTCCCTCAGCTCTTCAGCTCAAGGCTAATGCTCTACCACTTGAGCCACAGCGCCACTTCCGGCTTTTTTCTTTTTGCTTATGTGGTGCTGAGGAATCGAACCCAGGGCCTCAAGCATGCAAGGCAAGTGCTCTACCACTGAGCCATCTTCCCAGCCCCTGTTGCTGTTTCTGTCCTGGGGCTTGACATCCAGGACACTGGCACTGCCCCTGAACTTTTTTTTTTTGTCAGTCCTGGGGCTTGAACTCAGGGCCTGGGCACTGTCTATGAGCTTTTTGCTCAAGGCTAGCACTCTACCGCTTGTGCCACAGCTCCACTTTTGGCCTTTTGGGTGGTTAATTGGAGATAGGAGTCTCACAAACTTTCCTGCTGACTTGGAACTGTGATTCTCAGATCTCAGACTCCCAAGCAGCTAGTATTACAGGCATGAGCCACTGACACCTGGCCTAATTTAAATTCATTTTTAAATGCATGTATACTCTCAAATATTCTTGATGAATATAAAAGCATATATGAAAACTATTATTTTATTCATTTTCTATAAAAAGAATATTCTGCCTAATAATTTGTATCGTTTGTATGTGTGTATGCATTTGTGCATGCGTGTGTGCATACGTGCATGCATATGTGCATGCACGTGTGTGTGTGTGTGTGTGTATGCTGGTCCTGGGGCTTTAATACATGGCCTGGTGCTGTCCTTGAGCTTTCTGTACAAGGCTAGCACTCTGCCTATTGAGCTACAGCTTCACTTTGAATTTGTTTGGTAGTTAAGTGGAAATAAGAGTCTCACAGACTTTCCTGTTCAAACTGACTTTGAGCCATGATCTCCAGATCTCAGCTCCCTAAGTAGCTAGGATTACAGGTGTGAAGTGTTGGTATCTTATTTGTACCTCACTTATTAATCTAGAATATTTTTTAGAGATTTCACAGGCAAAGTTACTGCATTTATTTTACTGTTATATTACTTAATAAGTCCATTTAGGTTATTTTAATCTTATGAATAATGTTGCAGTTATCAGCCTCATAAATACATTTTTCAATATATGCATATAAATTCATGTAGAATTCTGAATTAAGATTGTGTCAATAAGTAATTCTTTTTTTATTGTCAAACTTGTTACCCTTTCCCTCATTTTTCTCCTACTTCCTTCTTCCTAACCTCTCCCCAAGTTGTACAGATCATTTCCAACATATTGTTCATCCCTTGTCCTTTGTCTTACCATTCTGTTGTTCCCCTTCTCTTCCCTAATTCAAAAAAATGTATATACAATACCAGAGGAATACTCTTTCTTATGTTTGAAAAATATTTTTAAAAAATGCTCCTAATGCAAGAACATATAAGATTTTGTGAGGATGTCTATGTCCATAAACTCATCAAGGTATGTTTTCATATTCTTATTTCACTAAGTTGTTAGGCTTAAAAATGAGATTTGGTATCTTTATATTTTGATGTGATTTTCATTTTCTTTTTCTTGTTAACTATACTTGTGGTTTTGCTCATTCTTCTGCTGGGTTGTCAGTCTTCTTCTGGCCAATGTCTTGGACTTCATTATTTACTGGAGAGATTAGCTGTTTGTGATTTGTTGGAAGTATCCTTCCTCCCTCCATCTGTCATTTTTCTTTTGTAAAGTTTTTACTTTAAAAACTTGCACGTTTGTTGTTATTGGACACCATTCACTTAGGAATTGTTGGGATGAATTTTGCTACGGGCAGTATATACTAGAGCAGCAGGTTTTTATTTAAGTTGCATGAAGCCTCAGGGATCCACAGACAGGTTTCCAGAGTCACTTGAAATGCAGCACAGTCACAGTTCAAATCTTAAAGATGCATGTGTTCTGTCTCCATGAGTCCATTGCCACAGACCCTACCCAAAGCTTGAATATCCACATAAGAAGGAGAAATCTATGCAAGCTGAAAAACTACAACTCTAGGAGAAGAAGATCTGAAGTAGGGGAAGAAGATTTTTTTTAAAAATCCATCTCATATCTTCCACTCTGTGTCTGATTATTTTGCTACACCAAGTCTACTTTTCAAAGTGTATATATATATTCTTTTAAATATATGTATGTATACATAAATGCAAATATATGATTAATACATATATGCATTAGATAACTGATAAATATAGAAAGGGAGAAGATAAATGGATAGATAGATATTTATGCAATTTTAACCCTTTAATGAAACTTTATGGATTGTCCTAAAGTGGAAGTTCTGGGGTTGAAATCAGGGTTTAGGGAAAATAAGTTTCTAAATCCCTCTGATTTCCCATTAACTCTACAACTTTTCCTTTTTTTCCCTTTTTTTCTTTTTTCCCACATATCTATGTCTACCAGTTCCTGAGGAACTAGGAAGGACCCAAAGGTTCTACTGATCCAGGATCAAAGTGACAGCATCAGTTCACTGTCTAATCCAAAGAATTATACAATGTCAACTCTTTCTCTAAAACGTTTAGCAAAACAACTTCATATCCCAAATTTTATCCTTTGCTTAGGAGAAATTCTTCACTAGTCATTTTGTAAATCAAAGTCTCTGTAATTATCCTATTACTTTTTTGTTAGAAATGGAAATAAGGAAGATTAGCCTTTTGTGATTATCCCTATTGTAAGTTCATAAAATTCTTAAAATTTATAATATCCTTAAATGTATAATACCACATAAATATTCCACCATTGGCCACTGTTTTTCTGTAGTTTCCCTGGCTTACCATCACCAGGTCAAATCATATGGAAACAAGGGTCCCACAAGTAGCTGTTTTCATTTTTGCCAAAGCTCACTGTTAAAATGTGTCCCCTCTTACTGATTTTTTTTCCTATATCTTCCACTTCAAGCATTGTCCTCTAGAGCTACTGAATAAGACTTGTATTTCTTTAATGAGAACATCTAAAGACATTTAAATGTCTGTGTTCCCAAGTAAACTTGAAGATACCTTCTCTGGTATCTTCAACTGAGGAGATAGTAATGAAGCCTGATCTGTTCTACCAACTCATCCCTTTTGTCTCCACTCACTCCTTTTAATATGGCCGTGCAAAAAGATTACAATATACACATAGAGACCAGCTAGTAAGGGGAGCATGAGACTGATTAACTGAACTACTCTATTTTTGCCAGTACTGGAGGGGGTTTAACTTGGGAAACCATACAAGCTCTCTTTGACTCTTTTGCTCAAGACTGAACCTAAACCTCTTGAGCCATGCCTTCATCTCCCAAATTACTCTGGATAGTACTTGTTGTGCCCTCTGCCTACTTTGCCTTTTGTGAGTCATCAGGATGCATTGGAATCTGAATTTTTCAAACTGATCCAGGGGTGGTAAGAAATGGATAGTCCTTGTAGATTGAGATAAACTGAGCCTTTAAAACTAGATGCATATGTACTGATTGCATAGTCCAACCATATTGTTCTACAGCTAGAGGAAAAACTTCCTTCAATAGAATAAACAGGGAGAGTTTTCTGCAAATTTTACTTCTTCCTTGAGAGCTGTACCCAGACGACAAAGCCCTCTAACCATATTTGTTTCAACAGCATCTCCCAATGCACTTAGAGACATCTGTGGTAGGAAAAAATAATATCTTAAAAGATGTCCCTGAGCTAAACCACAGAATTAGTAAATATGTGACCTTAGTCAAAAATCTCAAGACACTGACATTATTCTCAATTATACAGGTGAAACCAAACTATTTCCATCAGGCCCAGAAGTTATAAATAATTCCTAGCTGTAGTTACAGGCAAATGTGACAAAGAAGGATCAGCAGGATACAACACAACTAGTTGTGATTCTGAAGCAAATGGCACAAGAACCAGGGGATGAAGACAAAGCCTAGAAGTCAGAAACAGCAAGGGAACAGATTCTCTCCTGGAATTGTCCAAAAGGAATTCAGGCTCGTCAACCTTTCCAAAGTAGCCCCATTGAGATCTATGTTTGGCTTCCAAGCTACAGACCTAAGATAATAATTATGTGTGTTGTTTTAAGGCACTGTTTGTCGTAATTTGTTATAGCAGCAATAGCAAACTAATACACAAGACAAGGCCAAATCCTGAGCCAAATGCATTTGCAGCTTTTTCAGATCCAAGTGTTAAAATTATGTACTATGTACAAAGCATTATGGAGCCAAATTTTGCTTGTTCAGTAGCCATATCTCCATAATGAGCTAGACTCTTTTAGAAATTGCATTAATAACTCAGGGTACCATTTAGTCATTATTGCTTCAGTGTGTTAGCTGTTATCCTGCTGCTGATGGCCCAAATCTCCTAAGTAGCTCCAAGAGAATTGCTGCTGTACTGGGAAAAAGATCAATTTAGATTAATCTTTCATATTATCACTTTTAGAAAGCATGTTTGTGGAGCATTTTGGAACCTACTCGATTTTACACCTGGGTTCTCATGGCACTTGCTTCCATAATAAAAGCCAATTTATACTAAGTATGTTTCCAAACCAAGTTAGTTTTATTAGTTTAGTAGATGCTTGGAGACAGCACAATTTACACTAAAAAGTTGAGAGTAACAGAGATCGTTTGGGGGGCTTTTTTCAAATATATGATTTCACACGTGCATGGTCACCTGGGTTCTGTTCCATAAGCTTTGAGTAGAGATGCAGTTATATTTCATGGTTGTAAGCTGCCTTCCAAAGAAAAGTATAATCTCTATCAGTTATTGAGTAATCATTTTGTGCTACACAATGTGCTAGTTACTGAACATTTATATCTACATGCAATCATGAGGAAAATGTGAAGAATATATCACAAAGGTCTATTTTACAAATGAAGAAACAGATTTAGTGAGAAAAAAATCATTTACTCAAGTTCATGGAATTTATACTACTAGAGTGGGACAGACACAATTACCCTGACCCCAAAGCTTGTGTCATTCTGTCTACATATGGCCTTCAGGTGCATCATCATAAGTTGTCTGGACTATAATAAACCTGTGAATTCCACAATTCTGCAGTCTTTGCAACATCACAGCTTAAGGAATGAGGCACAGGAAAAGATAAGGAAAAATATGTGCTTATATCCTCATGCCAATAAACGTCATTAAAGATCTATTTAACGAGTTGCAAGCATGACTCAAGTGATAGGGTACCTACCTAACATGCACAGGCTGGAGTTCCATCCCCAGTACCATCAAAAAGAGAGATCTAAAACTAAAAGCAAGTCTATTCCATTGGTCCTGAGGTCTATTCTTGTGCCAGTACCAAGCTGTTTTGATTACTATGGCTTTGTAGTAGAGTTTGAAATTTGGTATTGATACTCCTCCAGGACTGTTTTTACTGTTAAGGATTGATTTTGCTATTTGGGGTCTTTTATTGTTCCATATGAATTTTTGGATTGCCTCTTCTATTTCCTTGAAGAATGAGGTTGGAATATTGATAGGTATTACACTGAATTTGTAGATAGCCTTGGGAAGTATTGCCATTTTCACATTGTTGATCCTTCCAATCCAGGAGCATGGGAGGTTTTGCCACTTTCTAAGTTCTGTTTTGATTTCCTTTTTCAGGTTTTTAAACTTTTCATCATAGAGGTCCTTCACTTCTTTGGCTAAGTTAATTCCTAGGTATTTTATTTTTTGAGGGGCTATTACAAATGGAGTTGCTTTCCTGATTTCAGCTGTGCTCTTCTCATTGTTGGCATATAGAAAAGCCATTGATTTTTTTGAGGGTTAATTTTATACCCTGCTACTTTACCAAAGTTTCAAATCAGCCGGAGTAATTTGGGAGTGGAGTCCATGGGATTCTCTAAATACAAGATCATGTCATTTGCAAAGAGGGAGAGTTTTACTTCATCTTTCCCTATTTGGATCCCTTTTATGTTTGTATCTTTTCTTATTGCTGTAGCTAGGCATTCTAATACTAAATTGAAGAGAAATGGAGAGAGTGGACATCCTTGCCTCATTCCTGAGTTAAGAGGAAATGGATTTAGTTTTTTACCATTAAGTATAATACTGGCTCTAGGTGGGTCATATACAGCCTGTATTTTATTCAGGAATGCTCCATGGATTCTTAGTTTTTCCAGCACCTTCATCATAAAAGGGTGTTGGATCTTGTCAAATGCTTTTTCTGCATCTATTGAGATAGCCATGTGTTTTTTTCTTGCTTTTGTTGATGCTGAATTATACTAATTGATTTGCCTATATTGAAACAGATTTTGCATCCCTGAAATGAATCCTGTTTGATCAAGGTGGCCCAATTTGTTAGGAGATGGAAAGACTTGGAAAAAATTATATTAAGTGAAGTAAGCCAGGCCCAAAGAAACATAGGTCCCATGGTTTCCCTTATTTGCAATAACTAGTATATGTCTGAGACAAGCAGAAAAGGTCAGAGAAGATGATGTTAGGCAAAATGAACCCCAAGATAGGGACACAGTGGTTTTTTTCTTGCTTGTTATTGTTTCTAACATACTTGTGAGGTGATTGTTTTGTTGCTTTGTATGTCCCTTCCCCAAGGTATAACCCCTGCTTTCACTGTATTTGATGTTGGTATCATTTGGGGAAGGGAAGAGAAAAAAAACAAATTGTTTAAATGGGGATACAGGTGGACCCATTGCAACAATGAGATGTACAAGATGCTATGTTGAAAAAAAAACTTAACAACTTTGGGGGGGTCGGCGAGTGTAGTCATGGAGATGGGAGGGCAGGGATGGTAGGGGAAAAACAAAGGAGGAGGCAACAATGCTTGATAAGAAATGTACTTATTACTTTGCTCATGTAATTGTAACTCCTCTGTATGGTATTTTCACAATAAAAAACTTATTAAAATAAAATTAAATTAAAAGCAAATAAAGAAAAAAGAAATCCAAGCCTTTAAAAACATGTAAAGTGATACATATCTGGATTTGACCTCCTTCAGTTGTGTAAAGATACAACCATCACACACACACTAGCATGATTAATGAATTTGGTTTTGTTTGTTTTGCTTTATTTTTTGGTGTTGGTGATAGGGCTTGAACTCAGGGCTTCTGAGTTCTCGCTGAGCCTTTTGTACTCAAGGATAGTACTCTACCACTTGAACCATGGCTCTATTTCTGGCTTTAAGGTGGTTAAATGGAGATAAGGGTTTTCCTGACTTTTCTACCTACGCTTGTTTTGAAGCTTGATCCACAGATCTCAGACTCCTAAGGAGCTAGGATAACAGGCATGAGCCACCAACATCCAGCTTAATGGACTTTTTAAAAGTAATATTTGTCTCAAAAAGATAGCCAATTATGCAGAATAGAAAAAAATAAGGATTTGGGGGTAGAAGGAGACAAGGAACCTTCTATAGTGTGGAAAGGCTTTATATTACCTTTAGAGACACTCCAACATATGCTAAAATTAAATCACTGTAAATTTGTGTGACAAGTAAGCTCTATAATTCAAAGAAGGAAGTCACTGCATCACACTTTCTTTTTTATATATTTTATTTTACTGTAAAGATGTTGTACAGAGGTGTTAAAGCTACATGGGGAAGATAATGAATGAGTGCATTTCTTTTTTTATTAATATGTTTTTTTATTGTGATAGTACCATACAGAGGGGTTACAATTACATAAGCAAGGTAATGAGTACATTTCTTATCAAGCATTGTTGCCTCCTCCTTTGTTTTTCCCCTACCATCCCTTCTTGCCCTCCCATCTCCACAACTACACTCCCCCACACCCCCACACCCCCTGCGCCAAAGTTGTACACACACACACACACAAACACACACACACACACACACACACACACACGAGTTCAATTGCTATAAGTCCTATAAAATAAACTGAGTAGGAGGAAAACAAAAGATGGGGGGGTGTTTCTTGTTGATCATTTTTACCCAGGTCCTGGGCTTGAACTCAGACTGAGAGCTGTTTCTCACCTTGATTTTTGTTTTTTGGTTTGTTTTTGTTTTTATGCTTATGGCTAATTTTCTACCGCTTGTGCCATAGCTCCACTTCTGGCTTTTTGCACTTCTGGCTTTTTGGTGGTTAATTGGAGATAAGAGTATCATGGATTTTCCTGCCCAAGCTACCTTTGAACATTGCTAGCCTTCTGAATAGCTAGGATTATAGACATGAGCCACAGCACCCATCAAAACTTTATTTTTACACAGTTTAATTACAATATATTATGTAAAATAGTAAAAAGAGGGGGTTTAGATAAATTGGGTTGTGATGAATGTTCCAGATACCCCTTGTGTATCTTTAATTCCAATTTCTTCTCTTCTAAATGCTTTTGAAAGTCTGGTGTAAAAATCATTGTATCAATGCTTCTGTTCTCTTACAGAATTCTCCACACCACAGTGAACAGTTGCAAAGTGTTGTGAAGGCTTTGTGTTGACATAACTTATCATTTATGTTACCATGGAAATGTGTGATTTACATTTATCATTATAAGCACCAGATATACTCCAAGATCATTTGTTTTTATGAAATATACAGGTTTTACTTGTTGGAGAGCTCAGGAACTAATGAAAAATAGCCACTTTCAGATAGCTTTAATCTAGTGTGCCTAGAGATATTATAAATGAGTATTCTGTGTGTATACAATTTTCTCATGCTTAACATGAACACAAAGGGAGGCATCTTGCCAGGATGTCTTGTACATGTGGGAGATTTGTTGATTTCAGGACAGATTTGTTGAACACTTGGTTGAAGTTGGACTTATGATTCTGCAGTAGGAAATATTAAGGATGCATTTTAAAATTGAGTAAGTATCTTGATAAGAGAATTATCATTAGTATGATTTTTTATCATTTTATTCTTTGTTCAGTATTAAAGTGATATAGATTATGGTGGATATTTTTAGCCATGACTTTTGGGACTTTGAGCTAAATACTTGAAAATAAGTGAAATTCTATAGCTAATTATTTATCGAGCGATTATTAAGTGTCAAAGAACCATAAAATACATTGGGTCCTCAAAACAGCCTTACCAGGCATGAAAAATATTATTTTCATTTCCACAAGAGAAAACTGATAGGAATATCAGGCAAGTAATTTGTCCACAGTCACCAAACTTCTAAATGTTAGGGATGAGATTTCATCATAGGTGCTCCAATCCCATAACCCCATGCTCAATAGCTCCTTTCCTGGAACTGGCCCATGATTTCTGAAAAATTCATTGTTCCATTTTGACTTGAGCCACTCTTGGAATTGTAACCATGCAAACCATCAATGAAAGTGCATCTAATGCTTTCTCACAAAGAATAATCTACATCATGCCCACCGTAGGGAAAGACCCTAAATCTTGGTGCTTTACTTTTATCTTGTCTGACATTAGTCACTCTTTCAATACAACTCAGAACTGTTCCCACTGACTGAGTTTTAATGGAACTTTGGATACACTTCTCCATGGACCAGGAAATCAGACTGTCTGATAAACAACATGGTATCCATTATTTTGAAAGCCTGGCTGTATCACTGGAGTCCACTTTCATTTAATCTTCCATAGACAAGAAATCTATGGCACTATTTCTCCAGTTTCCCCACTGTTTCGGTGGATGATAAACTCCCCTGCATTTCACTGAAACATAGCAAACCTTTCAACTGCTGGTGCACAGGACTGCCGTGGAAGCAGAGTGCACCTTGGGGAGGCCAAGGGAGGATGCCTGTACATGCAAAAGAGAAATGGCAGCTCTGTTAAAGAGGTCCCTAAAGTGACAACTGCCTCAGCTGCTCTTTGATGCCTTGTATGGAAAGGCGGAGAAACATTATTTAAACAAGTGAACTCAGGAGACTGGTACATTCCCACTGCTTTACATCAGAGTGGAAGGAAAATAAGACTGATGGAGTCAAACAAAACTGGAATGTTCCTTTTAGATTCCACAGTGATACTTAATTCCCTGAAATCAGGGCAAGGTTTATTGAGTTAATCAAATAACAACCATGGTTCTTTGCACATTATGTAAGCATATCTCACTCATCAAGCCATCAAATAAAGGAAAGAGAAACTGTAAAAGTGCACAAGATAATTTCAGTGTACATGACCTTATTCTCTTTCTCTCCTCTCTCTCTCTCTCTGTCTCTCTCTGTCTCTGTCTGTCTGTCTGTCTGTCTGTCTCTCTCTCTCTCTCTCTCTCTCAGTGAGAGTCACCAGAATTTCTTTTCCCTCACCTTCATGTTGGAAACAGTGTGTGAAGTGGAGCAAAAGACCAGAAGTTGTTTCAGATAGGGCAGGGTAATAGATTGAAGCTATGATGTGGCTGACTGAGAATCTCACAGTCTTTTGGGGGGAAGTATCTTATTGTCCTTTACAAACACAACAAAAGAACAGTTCTACAGTCTTAGTGAGCTGCCTTGACATGACATGTAAATCCAAGCCTGAACTCAAACTCTCTGTGTCTCCCTTTCTCTCGTGAGAGTTCTTAAGCATTGCCCATCATTTTGCAAAACTTTTCCCAACCAGGGAAACATCTCCTTGCTCCTTTGTGTCACAGGAATATTTGCAGAGCTTCATTGGATTGGCCTTCTAGCCTTACTTTGGTTAGCATACATGCATGGGCAGAAATTGTAAGCTTCCTGGATCTCTGGCTGCTCCACTCGGGAAAGACTGAAAAGACAGGTTAGAACACACTCTTTTAACTAAGAGACTTGCTTCAATAAATACAATGCTACTAAAATGGAATGACTTTCTCCATACAGACTTGGTACTGGCTAATGGACTGTCTGTTTTCATCTTTTCTTATTTTATTTTTTTTCAAGCTTTGAAGTGATTGTAACATGAAAATTAGTCCGCATGCTGTCCCTAAAAAGGTTCACAAATAAGCTGCTTAAGGCTTGGGAATTATAGGAAATAAAACTACACTTACAAAATGTTTTAAAGTAAGAAATAAAATAGAAGACAAAGGGGGAAAAACTTTTAAAAAGGAATGCATTTATTGGTTCTTTAGAAAAATCACTTCAGCAATGATTAGGACAGAAATTACAAGAATAAAATGAATAGCAAATAGGGAGCATTTATCTATTTTCAGAATAACAAAATGGGGGAAATATTCTGTCCTTTTAAAAAAAGAGGCTTCATAATGCTTGAAGAGTAGCTTCATGGGTAGAGCACTACCTCACAAGGGCCAGACCTTGAACTCAAGCTCTAATGATAGAAAAGAAGTGAAAAGAAACAAAAGATACCTCATCTAAAGTGGAGGTATATGAATAATCACATTCCTCTGATCACTAATTACCTAATAAATGTTTCTGGTAAACTTTGGAAGATTCCTTTAAAAGTAGCTATGGTTTTTTGCCTACCACTGGTGGCTTACACCTATAATCCTAGCTATACAAAAGACAGAGCTCTGAAGATCATGGTTTGAAGTCAACCAGGTGAGATTCCTTTCTTCAACTAGCTAACCAAATGACCGACCGGAAGTGTGTTTCAAGTGGTATAACCATAGCATTGAGCACAAAAGTTCAGGGACAACACCCAGGTCCTAAATTTTGTGCAGGAGCGCGTGTGCGCATGTGTGCGCACGCACACACACACACACATACACACACACACAATACCCATGTTTTAGCCAGCACTGGTGGCTCACTTTTGCAATCCTAGCTACTCAGAAATCGTGATCTAAGTATCACAGTTCAAGCCAGTCAGGGCAGAAAAGTCAAATAGAAATGGTTCAGAAACAGCTATGAGTAAGAAAGGCAACTGATAGTGAGAGGCCTTGAGTTCAAGTCCTAATACTGGCCCTCCAAAACAAAAATAATTAAAGTACACTATATTATAATTGTCAAAGACAATGGCCAAGAAAAAAAGACCTTGCTTAAGCCGGGAGCTGGTGGCTCACCCCTGAAATCCTAGCTACTCAGGAGGCTGAGCTCTGAGGATTATGGTTCAAAGCCATCCAGGGCAGGAGGGTCCGTGAAACTCTTATCTCCAATGAACCACTAGAAAACTGGAAGTGGTGCTGTGGCTGAAGCGATAGATGGTCAGTCTTGAGCTGAAGAGCTGAGGGACCCCACTCGGGCCCAGAGTTCAAGCCCCACGACCAAAAAAAATGACCTTGCCTACACTTAGCAAGAGACTATTTTTCCCTTTTCTTTTCCTCTTCTTAGAAATAAACAAATATTAAAACAAAGAATAACCAACTCAAAACAATGCAAAAATGCTGGGAAAGATATAGCAGTCAATGGGAGAATAACTGATTTTCTCTGCTTTTTATTTTATTTTATTAGTTTTACTTGTTCCCCCCTAAAATAATATCAGGTAGCTGGTAAAATGGGATAATGCTTGTAGGATAGAAGAATAAAAGTGAGCATGGTTTTCCTCTTTCGGTTGAGTTGACTTGTAGGTTTAAATTAATGAAAGTATTTTCATTTAAAATTAGTTAATATGACTAATTTGCATTCTCCAAATTACTTTATCTTTCAAACATGAGACCTGCCTATTTTGGAAGGAAAAATGAAGGCTGATTATGAATAGGATAAAGATGGGCTTTCTATGCTGAAGACTGAGGAGCTAGTTTTCAAAAATGTAGATACTAAGGATCATATTCTTGACCAAAGCAGGAATAAAACCTTACACATGTGATTAGTGAGTAGGATCAAAGAGTTCTCTTCCAATAGGAAAGAGAGGCAAACTGCAGGAACTAGCTCTTCCTTGAATAGAGTGTCCTGTATTCTCTCCTATCTATTGGTAAGACTATTTTTTTCAGTAGAATTTGCTGGGGACCTTTCCCCTTGTGTATGAGTCAAAGATCTGAACATTAATGAAGTCTTACTGGTATTCTTGGATCATATATACATCTATATACATCTCCAGCTACCAATTATAGATGTTTTTATGCATATATGCACATATGTATATATGTATTATCACACTTATATATGATCCATAGACACATATATACATAATGTTATGTAGAGTTATTTTTTTTCTCTAAGTAAGAAGGGAGAACAAAATTCTGGGCCATTTTTATTTACCTGTTCATGTTATATTTCTTTGTTAAGAGAGGGCTTGGAAAGGCTATTTCTCTGAGGGTTTTTCAGTCAACTACTGGATGGTTGGATTTTGCTACACTTAACCCTCTAGCACTTGGCTTTTAATTTTACATCTGAATTATGAAATGCCACTTCTACTAGCTACTGCCAGAAGCTGGAAACATTAATATAGATGTTCAGAAAGGTTGGGAATGCTGCTACAGCATGACTTAAACATGAGAATTATTGGGGATCGCATCAGAGTTAAATAAATCTACTACAGAGTTCACTTAACTTTTCACCCCAAATTTTAAAAAGAATCCATATTTCAAGAAATAAAAAAATACATGGTTCAAACCCATTATGTTTTGCATGGATATTTTTCTAGTCTCTTCTAATCATTAATAATCTCTTGTCAGGAACATGTTATGATTGGTATGGACTGAACACAGCAAGGTATATGTTGTAGAACTAAATTATATACATGGATAAAAATGGAATAAGATACAGGCAGAGTTGATTTTGGCATTAGACCCTTTCAACCTTACTTAGTTATGACCAAATACTTTAACATATAGAAGGCAAAAGGTTGCTTGTGATACTCAGAAGCCATCTGCTGATCTTAAGGCAAATTTCACATTAAAACCCAATTTCTTGGTGACCTGCAAGTGTGGAGCAATTCTGTGGTTGTAAGTAAATTCCAATTTGAATGTCTTGTCCCTACACTCTGTATTGCAAAATGATGGTGGAATCTAAGCTAAGCAACAAACAGAGCTGGCAAAAACAAAAAAAATACAGTATGTCACAATGCAACAAAGCTAAGCCCTAATAGGAAGAGTGATGGAAAATCTGCTAGACCAGCCCTGGTCTCAATGAAGCATTGATTTATTTCTTTTCCATTTTCTAACATGACTCCAGCTCACGCAGTTTGATTTTCAATCAAGAAATAGAAAGCCTCATTGAATTGGGGAAAACCCTAAGATAGATTTTCATATGGGAAAAAACATAAAATAAGAAATGAAGATCAAAATAGAAGATCTAAATTTGCTTTCATTACTTATTTTTCTCTATTTTCATACTTGGTTTTCTCTATTCTCCCTCTCCCTTGGGAGATTTAAAGAAAGGTAGATTACAATGCCCCTGACTTCAGTCTAATCAGATTGAAGAGACAAAAAAAAGTGAGAATGAAAGTGTATGTGAAGGGTAAACAAAGGAGGAGACTGCAATGCTTGATAAGAAATGTAATAATTATCTTGCCCATGTAATTGTAACCCCTTTGTACAGTATGTTCACAAAAAATAAAAATAAAAAAAGAAAGTGTATAAATACACTGTAGTGCTGTAGCTTGAATATATTGGTCTTCAGATATTCATAACCAAGTCTTTAGAATGAGAGAGTGAATCAGACATGCCTTGCTGGAGAAGGTAATCATCTAGAAGAACGTAATTGATATGTTTTAATGATATCACATGGAGGACTTGACATCATAAATAAACTAATCATCAAGGAATATGCACTTGGCTCAGCCCTACACTACCTCAGTACCTATTTTTTTTTAAGTTGCAGGTAACACACCAATCCCAAAGCCTAATATTCAACTAGGCTGCTGAACATAAGCAAAATCAAAACTTAACTGAAATGGCAGCTAATATTCCTGTCAGTATGAACATCATCCTTTTCTATTTAGTACAGAGCGAATCCTGTCTCAGACCAGTTCTCCCCATATTGACTGTTCTCATGAGTTCGTGGGGGCTTGTGTGATGATGAAGATTCTGAGTGAGTAGAGTAGGACTTCAGCATGGGCATTTCAAGCATGCACTCACAGATGCTGATACTACTGGTCTAGGGAACAAACTGAAACACAAAGGTAAAGAGCCAATAGTGAATTCTTTTATGTAACTCTGAAAATTCCCATATGGATGCTGCATATTTGTGTATGGATATTCGTGCCTATGTGATAATTAAGGGAAAACTGAGCTGTTCCAGACAGACATCTCTGGACACAAGCTGGACTGGAGACTTGTAGAGTCTTTGGCATTTGACAATCCAGTGTCTCTTACTAAATTGTGTCACTGCATTTTGGCCAACATCTGGAAGTTTTGTGCAGGAAACATCTGTGACATATTGACTATTCTTTCTTCTCCTATAATAAGAGATTAGAGCTTTGGATTGCTTTATTAGATGAACTATAACTAAAAATTCTATTTCCTCTTCCAAAGGAATAAAATTGTGTTTGAAACCCCTTTGGAATTTACAGTTGTTCATTTGGTATCATTTCTGAAAAGCCAGTTTGGGGTCGTTCACAAACCTATACGGACTCACTCCCAAGGGATTCTGTTTTAATAGCTTTTTCAAAGCCTACTTCGGAAGCTTTTCTAAGAGTTTATTTCATAATATTGCATTTTTGTTGCTTTTTGTTGCCTCTGTGCTAAACAGTTCAGTAAGGATTATTTTGAATAACTTCTTTGTGCCAAAAAGGCTTGGAGTACTAAAAAGATAAATAGGTAAAACTTGGTCAAGTAGACCTGGGTTTAAATTACAGTTCTATCATACATAGCTATGCTGCTCTGATCAGGTTCCTATAGCCCCATCTGTAAAATGGTCATATTTTATAAACTTCAGAGGGTTATTAATCATACAAAGAAGAGGTCAAAGAAGGCTTGTGGAAGACTCACAAGTGGAAATTTTTTGTTGGTAATGGTTTTCACCACAATGCATTGATTGGCAGTTTTACATGCCTGATCTAAGTCTCCCTCCCCATCATGATGATATACCTCTTGAAGAAAAGCCAGGCTGTCTGACTATGTCACTGTGGTAATCATGTGGTCCCTAGCTCTGACATCAAGAAGCATTACATGCCTCATAAGTGATATACTGAGGGTATTCCTGAATCTCTATCTCTGTCTCTTGCAGTGGAATAGAAGGAGGCTAGAAAAAATGGAGATTAACCAGTAAGCTGTTAGAGAGAAAACATTTCCATTTTAAAATGACTAAGTCAGCAGTCAGAGTCTGTATTGATTTGCCTTTTAAAAAGAATATTAATTCCCCTTTAAAAAATGTGGTTGAAAGACTAAACAAATTAGACCTTGGATTTATTTACTAAGATGCAGTTCCTGATTATTCTCCTCTTTAAATCATCCCACTGCCATAGTGCAGACCTTTCTAAACATTAATATTAATGTTGCCTGCTTCTGGCAGAGCCTAGTGGATATGGCTTCATAATTCAGACGTAAAGTGAAAAGGGTCTCACAGTTCTAACTCAATGTCTCAGTTTGCCATGCGAGAAAAGAGAAATTGGACTATATGTACACAATGGAAAAGAATACGTAATCTCATTCTAAGTCTCTCTGAGAGAATTCTAAACCCCTCTATGGGTGGAAGTATTCTGAATACCCACAGGACAAGGAGGGAGGGAAAAGTGTTTCAGCATGAGAAACATCCTACAAATGAGATGGAAGGCAAAAGAAAAAGTAGACAACAGTAGATTAGAAACACATCAGTATGTATGACTGCTTTTGCCAAAGTTAAGGATGCAGTATTGAAGCCAATGGGCACTGGTGCAGGAAGGTAGAGAAATAAACAAGTACCAGATTATGAGATCCTGGAACACCATGTCAAGGAATTTGGACCTGATGCCTAATTATAATATAATCTCCATGACTGAAAGAAACTATCTTATCTTGCTTTATTTCTGTATCCATGGTGCCTAGTAGGCTGAATAAGTTCTCAGGGAGTGAATGCATAGGTTAATGTGTAAGAGAGTAGGGAAGTGTACAGTCTATGGAATAGAAATGATAGTTAATCCTTAAGCAAAAGTGTTCTGGCTATTTGGAAGATGTGTTTATAAGAAGCAAGGCTGGGGTTATGGAGATGTCTTATCAGACCTATTCATTAAGGCCGGTACAGAAAAGTTGGTAGTTGATACTAGTCTGATACTGAAAACAGAGCTCTCTGACACTAGGAAAGGCAATGTTTTTTTTTTCAATTTTTCTGTGTAATTTTTGCATGGCTAGAGTTTGTTTCTAGCTTTTTTTGTTATTTTTGTAGTTCCTTGGCTTTTGTAGAGTTCTACAGTTTCTATAGCTTGTATTTGTTGTTTTCTTATACACACACACACACACACACACACACACACATGTATATATTGCTTGTATTTGGTTTTCCACAAAAACTGTTCCCCCAACTCCAAAATGTACATGTTTAGTCCAAATATCAATATCAGCAAAACATACTTTTGGCCAGGCTTGTGAATATAATGCTAGCTACTCAGAGGCTAAGAACTGATGATTACTGCTCAAAGCCAACCAGAGTAGAAAAGACTTTGAGACCATTACCTCAAATTAATCACTAAAAAAGCTGCAAGTGGAACTGTGGATCAAGTGGTAGAATACCAGCCTTGACTTAAGCTAAGGGATACTACTCAAGCCCTGAGTTCAAACTCCAGCAGTATTGGCACCAAAGCAAAACAAACAAATAAAAAGAAAACCATGTTTTAACTGCACATAATCTTAATATGTACTCTCCATTTTCACAAGCATTTCCCTTTTCATGTATTTCCCTTGGGAGAACACATTCTGTGGCTTACAAGTAACTTGCTCACACTATGATCAGGAGAAAGTACTTCCTGAAACTCTTCCTCAGATACTGTTTTTCTCCCACAGTGTCTTTTTCAGTAGTTACAGAAATGATTGAGTAGCACATCACTTGTCTCTGCTCCCAAGGTGAGCATTTTGCTCAGCATTTGTGTTCTCCCTGATGAGTTATTTTCCACTGATAAAATCAGCATTGTTTGGATTCCTTGACCAGGGAATTTTAAACTTTTAGAAATGGGAAATTACTTCCTGTTTGACATCTAAGCTAACAAACATCTTCACTTTTCAGACTGTGATGAAACTTTATTTATATATAAAACTGCTCAAAATCTCCTTAAAGATGATTGTCATCACATGAGGTAAGTTATGTGGGGACCAGCAGAGAGAATTGAGAGTATTTTCCCTCAAGTAAGTTGTAGTCTCTTTAAAAGATTAAATACTTACACGGGCAATATATATGAGGAAAGGAGTGATTGAGAAAGAGAACTTGCTCTGTAGCATTTTTAAGAAAGGTGTCATCTGTGGTCCTCAATGGATGGAATATTTGATTAGTAAGTACTGTAGGTAAGGAATTCCTGAAATGAGAACATACATAGAGAAGGCAGAAGGAGAGCAGACATATGAGTTTCAGTAAGACACAGTCATGGGCTCGGTCTGGAATTATGATAAGAGATGGAACAAAAGCTGTATCTAGGTAATAGTGTGGAATGACTTAGGGGAAGCATAGTTTGTCTAAACACTTCATGACAATGTAGTTTGTACAGGTACAAGTGGAAGAGGGAACAGTTTCTATGTGCTTCCACTAGGAATTGGTGCTTCACGTCAAATTTGGGGTCTTTGTAATGACCCCTGAATCATTCCATCATTTGTGCAGGCTATTGGTCCCACGTCACAGGTTAGTGTACTTATACATGGAGTGGTTTCAATGCATTGAGAACAGTTGGGAATTTAAAAATAAGTAGATATGGCCACTATGTACACTTCTCTATGCTTGATTTGCAGTGATGTTTTCTTCTACTCAAGTGTGTTTTTAACATATTTACATTCCCATATAGGATTTTATTAAATGACTATATTCCTCATTTTTGGCCTCCGATGTCCCTATTTCTGTGTCTATAATGAGGTCATGTTAATTCATGCTGCTAGCTTATGAGTTCTCTTTAGGCATGGGTAAAGGTCATAAGATGTGGCAAAGGATGTTTCTCTTTTTTTTTTTCCTAAAGCAGCTGCTATAAAGCTTTGACCTACATACTCTCTCTTGGCCCTGAGATGGATTTCAAGGGAAGCCAGTGATCTCACATCTGTACCTGGGTCACAGGGAGGCGGGAGACAGGACATGGATGGAGTTTGAGCTGGAGCTAGGAAGCAATACCATAGGCCAATGGAAGCTTCATCCACTTTGTCACTGAGTGGCAAAGGCCAATGATCTGCACAACATGATTCGTACCGGAAAGCAAATTAAACAGGTGCTAAAGGAAGGCAATCAATTGGCACCAGGCAGTAGGCTGTGAGAAGGTTTGTTGGTATCCTTTATTAATTGGAGCAATCCCTTCAGGGAGCCTTTTCTACCTGAACTTGTATAGTTACACCAAAATCACAGTCTATTAATCAGTAAGCTCTCAGTATTATTACTATTGTTAGACATAATAATAATGACAATAATAACAACAAATATTTTCCCTACAATAGTAACTTTTGGGGGTATTTTATTTTATTTAATTTTATTTATTTTTTTGGGTCCGGTCGTGGGGCCTGAACTCTGGGCCTGGGCGCTGTCCCTCAGCTCTTTAGCTCAAGGCTAGCACTCTACCACTTGAGCCACAGCACCACTTCTGGCTTTTTTCTTTTTGCTTATGTGGTGCTGAGGAATTGAACCCAGGGCCCCATGCATGCAAGGCAAGCACTCTACCACTGAGCCACCTTCCCAGCCCATTGGGGGAATTTTATTATCGTTACTATTATTATTATAAATGTATTTTCATGCTGCCTCTAATTGCCATTTTTATGAATACTATAATTTTTTTTCACTTAAGTAGAAATGTTTGTTTGTGAAGGGACTTTTCATCTCCCTGCACACTGTCTGAAGTTTGTTTTTAGTAGAAACATGCCAGATTTAATTGATATGTGCTACTCTGGAATGATGCATTCTTTTTTATTTTTATTGTTATTATAAAGGTGATCTACAGAGAGGTTACAGTTACCTAGGTTAGGCAAACAGTACATTTCCTTTTAGACAATATCCCCCCTTCCCTTGCTCTCTCCCAGTTTTTCCTTCCCTCCCCATCTACAAGTTGTATATTTCATTTTGAACATAGTTTATTCACCCTTTGTCCCTCCTTTCTGTGTTTCCCTTTATACTCTGAAAGACATATAAATGAAGTGGCGCTGTGGCTCAAGTGGTAGAGTGCTAGCCTTGAACTGAAGAGCGAGGGACAGCGCCTAGGCCCAGAGTTTAAACCCCAGGACTCACAAAAAATCAAAAATAAAAAGACATACAAATGAACAGTTAAGAAGAAAACAAAACAGCAAAACCCCTTCTAGTTTCAATTTCCTGGACTTTCATTTCAGTAAATATTATTTTATATGATCAGATGCACATTAGAATTATGTTCTCTTTATTATGCCTCTGAGTTCCGCTCCTAAGCCTATCCTCCTTTGCTCTCATGTGTATGAATACCTAGAAACCTGTATAAAACATCATGTCCCAGTGTATTTTAAGTCTAGCTTCCACATGTGAGAGAAAAGATGAACCGCTTGTCTCTTTGAGCTTTGTTTACTTCACTGAACCTAGCTCCATCCATTTCACTGCAGATAACAAACTAGTTTTTCTAATGGCTGTGTAAAAGTCCACTATGTATATGTACTACATTTTTTTGTATCCACTCATCTATGTCATGGCATGTAGGGTGTTTCTACAACATGGCTATTGTTAATAGTGCAGCAGTAAACATGTAGGTGCAAATGTCTTTATGATATACTGGTTTGTGATGTTCTGGATAGATGCCCTAGAGTGGTATGGCTGGGTCCTAGGCAAGATCTATGTTTAGTGTTTTGAAGAACCTCCAGACAGCTGTCCTGAGTGGTTGTACTAGTTTACATTCCCAGCAACAGTGCAGTAGGGTTCCTTTTTCACCCATGTCCCCTTCAGCCTTTGTTGCTGCTCAAATTCACAATGTTGGCTAATCTAACTGGGGTGAGATGGAATCTCAGAGTTGTTTTGATTCACATTTCCTTTATGGCTAGGGAGGATGTGTTTGTCATTCTTACCTCTTCTAAGAAATCTCTCCCTAGCTCATTTGTCCATTTAGTGATTGGTTTATAAGCTTTGGGAGGGGCTAGTTTTTTTTTTTAACTCTTTGTATATTTTGGATATTAGGCCTTTGTCTGATATGTTGCTAGTCAAGATCTTCTCCCAATCTGTTGGCTGTCTTTCTAGTTGAGTAACTATGTTCTTTGCTGTGCAGAAACTTTTTAGTTAAATGTAATCTCATTTTTCAAGCCTCTCACCTATTTGCTGTGTTCCTGGGACTCTCAGAATGATGCAATCTTGAGTAATGAACAGGCGGCTGCAGTGTCACTGATTGCCCAGTAGTATATGTGCAAGGATTCCAAATTTCCTTTCATTAATTTCATCCAACCATTAAAATGAACAAGAAGATCCTGATACATCAAATGAGAAGCTGATATGGTTCTTTGCCATTCCTTCTAACCCAGAATCAGTAATGATGTTTGATGAGGTCATGTAAGGGATTTACAAAGGATTGAGAGAGTTGTGTTACTTTTGGAAAAATAGCACTGCTGGATTCATGCTTCAAATAATGATGAGAACTTCACTCCTTTTAGTCAGTTTCATAACCTTTGGCCCATGAGGGTAATGTCAGAATGACTATCACCATCAAAGAAATTGCTTGGGTTAAGATGATAGTTAGGGTTATGTTCCTGCTGTTTGGGTCAGTCTCTGAACATCTCAGGTAGGATACTGACTAGAGGTATGAAGAACAGTCAATGGAGAGTAACCTTAGCAACCTTAGCAATGGCAATCCAGAGAAGGTTGAACATTTTAGACATGGATATTGAGACACTTGACTTTTCCCTCTATCTTTTAGTCTCTGCTTGTCTCCATGAGAAATTCTTTTTTTTTTTTTTTTTGGAATTTAGATTTTTTTTTATTGTGAAAATACTGTACAGAGGGGTTATAATTACATGGGCAAGGTAATGAGTACATTTCTTATCAAGCATTGTAGCTTCCTCCTTTGTTTCCCCTTCCCATCTGATCCTCCCCCATCCCCCCATCCAACCCTCCTCCCCCCCACCAAAATTGTAAAGTTTGTTTTCGACATAACGACTTGTACATCTCATTGTTTTAGCTTCCTATCACTTTCCTTTCTTTCCTTTTGCAACAAAAAGAGGGATCTTTTATGAAAGGGTCTCTCAAACTTTAGTTTGAATCACTGTGGATCTTATTTAAAGGCAAACTCTAATTCATCGCATCTCAAGTTAGACTTGTGTATTTCTAACAAATTCTTCAATAATGCAGAAGCTACTGGCCAATGAACCACACTTGTAAGAATAGAAAGACCAGTCAGGTGCTGGTGGTTTATGTCTGTAATGCTAGCTACTCAGGAGACTGAGACCTGAGGATCATGTTTCAAAGCCAGCCCCGTCAGGAAAGTGTGTGAAACTCTAATCTTTAATAAACTACTCAGAAAAAGGTAGAAGTGACTCTATGGCTCAAATGGTATAGAGCACTACCCTTGAACAAAAACAAACTGAAAGGACAGCACCCAGGCCTTGAGTTCAAGCCCCAGAAATGGCAAAAAGAAAAGTAACCATTTCTTACTTTGTTTCTTTTAAACAACGACTACATGATACCGTAATCTGTTCTTTTTGTATGGCCTCCACCAGAGCAAACTAAGAGGGACTATTATGTAGCTGAAGGTAGATGACTCATAAACAATAGAAAATGACAATGTAAGCTATGGCCTAGCCTTTGGTCTTTTACCCTATGAGTGTGCTGACTTGGGGCAGTCAGTGTCTTTTTTTTTAATAAGTTTTTGTGTGTGTGTGTGTGTGTGTGTGAAAATACTGTACAAAGGGGTTACAGTTACATGAGCAAGGTAATGAGTACATTTCTTATCAAGCATTGTTGCCTCCTCCTTCATTTTTCCCTATCATTTCTTCCTTCCCACCTCCACAACTACTCTCCCTCCACTCCACTCTCCCTCCCCCCTCCCCCCCACCCGCCTAAATTGTAAAGTTTGTTTTTCAACATAGTGTCTTGTACATCTCATTGTTGCAATGGGTCAACCTGTATCCCTATTTAAACATTTTGATTTTTCCCTTCCCTAGTCAGTGGCTTATCTCTGAATAAAACTCTAATTCTTGCATAAACTCATATATCTTAATACCCATATTATTTGAAGACTGTGAGGCATTTCTTTTGGTATTAAGACATACTCAGAAAACTTTTACTACTAGCTTACAATGTATTTGACAATGCTCTTTCTTAAAAAAATTAATAATAGTATTTTGTATTTATCTAATAGTGGTGGTTTCTTTACAAAGAACCTCCTAAAATAACTATGAAGAAACTAAGAAGCCAGATAGCAAAGGAAAGGTTGTGTATCTCTTAGGTTTAAATTGCCATTCTTAGTGATGAGACAGGATAAGGGAAGCAATACCATATCCCAGGGAGGCTGGGATGGTTGTTGCATTGTTCATAGAGAAAATCTATAGAGAGGAAAATACGATACTCAGAAGAAAAGGTAAAAAAAAATAAAAATAAAAAATTGAAATATAAAAATTGAAAAATGCTCATGGAGAGAGGAAGTCAAAGGACAATTCTAAAGAGAATAACAGAGATAGGAAGAGTTCAAAAAGAGTACCATGAGCCTTACTTGAAAGGTCAGATTGATAACTTCTGGTGAAATAAAGTGACCATGCTAACGTGATGGCTTTTATTTCAAAAAGATAAAATTCTGGTTTTGTAAACTGGCTTGGGAAGAGTTTCTTCTGACATCTGCCTTTGACTCCCAAGAGTCTGGCATAGTCTTTGGCATGTGGTAGATGATAGATTTTGTTACATGTAAAGACAGATAAATGCTATGCACCACCTAAAATTTTAGTACAGTTATGTTTAGTAATATTATGTATTACTGAAAAGATATTGTTAACTGTGAGTTGTAGATTTAAAAAATGCAATGTAGAGTTTGAAAATATAGCTTAGTGGTAGAACACTTGCCTAGCACACAAGAAACATGAGGATGAATCCCAAACCCTGCAAAAAGTTTATTGTATATAATCTAACAGGATATAATCTGTCTTGAAACTTAATAAGAATAGAGGTAGGCAGAGTATTAAAATAAGTGAGAAGATGTGGATATAAAGACAGACATCATCTTTTTCTCTTTTTGGGGAGGGCAGGGTGGTCATGGAGCTTGAACTCAGGGCCTGGGCAATGTCCAATATCCCTGGGCTCTTTTGGTCAAGGTGAGGGCTCTACCACTTTGAGCTACAGTGCCACTTCTGGTTTTTGGGTGGTGGGTGGTTAATTGGAAATAAAAGTTTCACAGGTACTTTTCTGCCTGGGCTGGCTTTGAACTGCAAACCTCAGAGTTCAGCTTCCTTGAGTAGCTAGGATTATACGTATGAGCCACTAGCACCTGGCCACACACCATATTAATACTGAAATTTTATAAATAATCGAATGGTCCAAAGACATAGAAAAAATATTTATATATATTTTTTACTCCTCAGAAAATAACTAAGTAGTAACATTTAACTCTCTACTGCTGTTTTGGGGACGAGAAAATCTGTCAATTATATTCAACCTTCAAAGACTTTTTGGCATTCTAGAATTCTGACATAAGATTGTAGGATAGGGAAGTTTCAGGAACCTTCTTGGGGCTAAAGAGGAAAGTCAGTCCAGATGGAAAGGATTCTTGCCAGTGCCTTGACTTATGCCCTCATCTTCACATCTCAAATGGGAGCAAGGAGACAGCAAGGGCACTAGTTAATGTAGAGCAGCATCAGGTACAGGGAGTCAGCACTGTGCATTGTGTTCACTGAGCACTCAGTAGACACTTTTGGCTTCAACCACTAATGTAGAATTAAGTTCTATAGAAATACACACTTAAGATAGGAATGACAGTTTAAGTAGGACCGAAGAAGGTGCCTTTGAGGAGACATTCCACAGCTCTTCCAAAGGTGCATATGTTTCACTATTTTTTTCTTTTAATAGGAGGACTGGAGCTTTAACTAAGGCCTTCACACTTTCTGGACAGGAATTCTACTTAAGCCATTTCTCTATTCATTTTGTACTTTTTTTACTTCTCTTTTTTTTGAGATAGGATGTCCTTTTTTTGTTTGTTTACCAGCAGAGTCTTGACTTGCCATCTTCCTATTCTTACTGGAGTTAAGATGACAGATAAGCACCAACATGTGCAGCTTTTTCTGTTGAGGTGTGTCCTAGAGCCATAATGCTTCCATATTAACCTCCCACACTGGTAGAGATGTGAGACACATATCAATGCATCCAGACATGGGTTAAGAGGGGTTGTGGACTGCCTGGGCTGGCCTGGACCTGTAGTCTTCAAATTTCATCCTCTCACAGAGTGAGTGACTTTCAGGCATGAGTGACCAGTGCCCAGCCCATGTATGGTTTATTTTTTGACATAGTATACTAGCATCAATTAGTTGTCCAAGGAGATTTCACTTTGACACAGACATGTAAGTATGCTGTGTACCTTAGACTCACCCATTTATCATTCTTGTTCAGCTCCCGTCTCTCCTTTACACATCAATTCCAACAAGTGTCATGGTTCAATTTTCACATGACTGCAAAATATTTTGGCCGTGTTCACCCTCCTTCACCTCTCCTTTTGCCTCCTCTTTCCACTAGTACCCCCTGCCACAGGTGGAACCTGGAATATTTTACATTCCTGTTATCCATTTTCTTTTTATTGTATACTGATTGTTAAAGGGGGAGTTGGCCATAGTATTTCAAATGTGAATATAGTATTTTAATCAGATTGCCTTACTCATTTACTCTTGCTTTTAAACCTTATTATTCAACAACTTTCAGTGAGTTTCATTTTGCCATTCATAGGTACAATATACTCCAAAATGTTGTAATCTTCCACACTGGTTGAATTCCAGTAATCCTCCATCTTAAGCCACTATTACAAGCACACGTTATAGATGGATAGATAGATAGAGCATGTAACATAATTTGTATATCAATCAATCTTTCATTACTTTTATTTTCCTGTATCTCTTTATATAGTATAATAAGGAAATCCTTGACTGTACCTCATTAAAGCTAGAAAGATGTAAAAATTGAAAAAAATGCCCAAAGAATACTATTCCAACTATTTCTCTAATTACCTTGTTTTCCTGGTCTGCCCAATTTGTTATATATGAAAATGTCTTTGAAGACAATCTCACATCTTCCTGACTGCTACTCTTTGAATTTCATACTGGTTGAGTCCAGAAAGGTCATTTGCATTGTGTCCAGACAGAGTGGATCTAAGTGAGATCCCAAAACAAGTTTGATTGCTAAAGGGAGCAAGGTTAATTGCAGTCTCAATGTTTCCATACAGAGAGAAACAAGCGTGCCTCATTGCCTTACAAATACATAAAAATCAAATCACCTGGCTAACAGGCTAGATGCAGTTTAGTTTTTGATCTTGCTTTTTCTGATATGAAGCACCAGATGGAAGGGTTAAAGCTGTGGCAGTTAGCTTATCCTGAACAGACCCTTTTGGATTCTGGAGTGTTATTAGTGTCATCTGTAAAATCTGTTGTTTATTTCATTTCCTTTGTTTTCAGGCTTGGGAAATTAGTCATTTTCTCAGGGAAAATCAGATAGTGTTCATAAATCACTGGGGCTGTAGGCCATTCATTTTAAACCATCTCAAAGTTCTTTTTCCTTCTCAAAGTTCTTATCAAGAACTGACTGAAGGAAAAACAAAATGGATGGCTACATACTTGCTGTAGGTAGACAGTTATTCATATAGTTTTATATCCTTCCAGATAAGTAATTATGCATCATCTACCCCTTGGTGTCTTCTACAAGGAAGGAATAGACAAAGGTTGATTTTCAGGAGAGTCACAAGGAGTACTCTACCCAACTGGGTTTACCTACAAAATAACAAGGTGCTGATACGAAAGAATTTCCTTGCAAATAAGCACCATATTTTTTAAGTGATGAATATTATATTCTTTTCTTAACAAAGGACCAGCGATGATGGCTCAAGCCTATAATTCTAGCTGCATCGAAGGTAGAGATCTGTAGTTTGTGGTTCTAGACCAGTTCAGATACAAAGTTCACAAAATTCCATCTAAACCAAGGGCTAGGTTAGTATATTCTTGAAATTTTAACAAGAGAATGATTATAGTCCAAACTGGCTAAGCACAAAGAAAGAACCTAGCATAAATATAAAATAGTACAATTCCTTAGAAAGGCAAAGTGAAAATTCACGAAAACAAGCACAAGGAAGGAAGTACTTGAAAGGAGTGGGATGAGATCAAGGGAAGAGTGATAAACAAATGAAGAGAAAAAGGAGAGGAGAGTGCAGACAAGAATCCAATGTATATCTTACAAAATTAAGAATGAGGGATGGTCGAGAATATTAAAAGGAGTGACACTGGTCAAGTACATTACATTCATAAACTGCTTTGTTAAATGGCATCTCCTTTGCACAACTACTTAAAGATAATAAAAAGAAAACATGAACTCTACAATAAGGAAAAAAATCATTAAATAATAAAGGATAGAAATAGCTTGTGGAATGGCCCAAGTGCTAGAATGCCTGTTTAGTACATGTTAATATTTTGAGTTCCAACACTCGTAGCACTGAAAGAAACAACAACAAAAAAGACCTAAAATAAAGAAGCAACACACATTGATAGGGCTGTATATCAACTAGTTAGAAAAATGACAAAAATTAACCTTTTATTCCCTTTACAAATGTCCCATAAACTTAATGCCAAATATTAGCTGTGCAATGTATTTCCTGTGACTAAACCTTCTATATGCATTATGTCTTTTGCACAGTGAAGAAAAGACTCTATTCTCCAAGTTTTCTAGTAGGGGACAGGGAAAGTGAAGGAAAAGGTCGAAAATGAAAAAGTACTAGCTCAGCACTTTTAAAATGGCAACTTTGCAATGCTTTTTATTTTTAATTAATTAATTAATTTTGTTGGTCGTGGGGCCTGAACTCTGGGCCTGTGCGCTGTAAGGCTAGCACCCTACAACTTAGCCACAGCACCACTTCTTGCTTTTTTCTGCTTCTGTGGTGCTGAGGAATCAAACCCAGGGCCTCATGTATGAGAGGCAAACACTCTACCACTGAGCCAACTTCCCAGCCCCTCCAATGCTTTTAAACATTTATCATTATTATGATGATGATCTTTTCTTTAAGTTTTGAACTCAGTTACAAATCCCTAACTTTTTTATTACTGAATATCCCTTTTTCTCTCAACATTATACTTGTGAATATTTTTATACCAGACAGTCTATATTAATGTGGAATAAACTTCTAAATTTATTATTTAATAATCAAAATTTATTCCATTAACTACTCAAAGACATCAAGCTTCATTATACTTCCAGATGTTCGTGATAATGAATGTGAACATGCTGAGTTCATATTCTAATCCAAAGTAAACAGGAGTAATATTTTAACTAATGCATATCAAACTATTTAGTCTTGTTTTGGATGTATAAGAGCTAATTAATAAAATAGTTTATGAAGCTAATGGTGTACAGAAATTCTGGGTAAAAGCTAAAAAGTCACTTCTAGACTAGAGTTCCATCATATTGTGTCTTAGATGTCATACGGAGCCACAATAAAGATGGATCTTACTATCTTTACCCCTTTACCAATATGATTAATGCACTGAAATTTAGACTTTAGTTTGTAAGTTCAGAAACTGGATCACAACTGATAGAAAAATGGAGAGACAACATTTTACCCTGCTGTTGAGTCAACAAACCTTTATTGTAAGTCAAAGTATGTGCAGTTATTTCCATATACTGTAAATGAAATATCTAAACTAAGCAGAAAACCTGAGATCATCATCTTTGGTCACTGTATACCAGATTGATAGAGAACTGTAAAGAAGAATATATGATGATGAAGATGCAAATTTTTACCTATGTCAATTTTGTGTCCCCATTGGAACCGACAAAGATTCAAGTCATATGGATTAAGTAATCAAGGATTTCAAAGTAAAAATTATGAGCTGAGGGTGATGACACCTGCCTGTAATCCCAGCACCAAGCGGCATAGAGAGACAGGAGGGCTGAGAGCCCATCTTGTGCAATGGAGTTAGACCCTGTCTCAAAAAAAATCAAAACTGCCAAATTCTTCCAATCTCTTTGGACTAGCTGTATCACACAGTTGACTCTAGCCATCTTCTGTGTCTCTACCAAGAGAAAGTAACTCTGCAGCCGTGATGCTATGAGCAGACAGAGAAGGGTGACAGTTCTCAACATGGGGATGCTGTGGACAATATGGTGGGAATCAAGGCTCCCGTTTTCTATCTCTGGTGTCATAAACCATTCCTTTATTAAATGCACTCTGAATGCAATGATCACTGGAGGATGATCTGAACCTTGAACCACAATGCATACTTGATGGAAGGATCAGTACAGTTGGTGTACACATCCCTTGCCAAGCATTGTAAGTGCAAGTCAAAATGTATTCCTGGAAGACCTCAGCTATCGATTGCTGGTATTTGGGAGAAAAATGGCCACATGTACATATTTTAACTCACACTTTTTGCAGGTTCTCAAGATATTGTTCATAACATATATTTTATCCTCTTTCCCTCCTTCTCCTCCTCCTACCCTCCTCCTTCTCTTCCTCCTCCTTCTTCTCCTTCTGTCTCTACTTCTTCCTCCTCATCTTTCATTTTGGCCCTATTGAAAATTGAACTCAGGACCTTGAGCTCACTAGGGCAGTAAACTGTCAGGTTCTCCAGTTCCATTTTCTTCTCTATTGTTTAAAACAAACTTCAAATGTTATAATTTCCAGGGATTCAGAAAACATTTTAAAATTTTGGTTTGGGCTGAGTTGTGGTTGATATAAGCATAGACAAGAACTTAAACCTGACATCATTACTCTCCTCTTCATTTCTACATTACAAAAGATAACTCTCCTGCTACTTTTCATACTGGACTTTTGCCTCCCCTGTAGTCAATGACAGTTCATACACAAGAAAAACAGAGATTTGAAGAAAAGAAAAATGTTTTAATTATTTATCTAAAATAAGGATTGTACATAGTATCTTAAGAAAAACAAAAGTACAGTCAGTATGTGGGGGGAACAAGATGGGGCAAGGTCAGGTTTTTATATGAAAGCCATGAGTATAGGTTTCTAGATATATGTCCTAAGACATGATTTCAATCTGAATGATGGTCTTGGATCTGCTTATTCCTGGGTGTGCAGGCCTCAGACTCTGTAGTTATATTCTTTGCTATCCTCAGTGTTCCCTCTCTCATCATCAGTGACGTAGGAAAAGAAACATCATGACCTTTCCTGGACCTACAAAGACCTTGTTGAGTTTCCTCACATTGGGAAATGGAGTATAAAATGTCTTTTTTAAAAAATGTGTGTACCTGAAAGCATGCTGTTCAGTTAAGTGAGTTAGTTATTGGGCTGACACTACAGTGGTGAGAATATTTAGGTAGCTGTTCCAGTTACACTTTAACAAAGAAATAAAAGGGTCCAGAAAGTAAGGCCCAGCAGACCGAAACTGATGATTACTGTCTTTATCCAGGATACAAAACAATCTTTTCGCTAGCAAGAGAAATAGTGCTGTGAAATCTATAATGAATTGCAACCCTTTTACCTTTTGCACATTTTTGTCATTTCCCCTCCTTCTTCAGCTAACTAATTATCAATGCTATTTGTGTTTAGACAAGGGGGTTTGTCTCCTTCACAGCCCATCTGCTTCTTGGTAACCTTGCTGTGAAGTCATGGGAAAGAACAGCTACTGATAAAGCTATCATCTCCATGGCAACTTGCTGCTATGTCACAAATGCAGGAATCTGACCTCACCACAGTGAAGAGGAAAAATCAAGCTGGTGTTTGTTGTGTGTGGTGATAAGAGTTTCTAATCAGACAAAGGATTTGTTCTCCTTCCCCCAACCCCCAACAAATACAGAAAAGATGGAAGTGTTCTTCTTAAGGAATGTTACTACAATAACCTTGATGCAGATTACAGAATGCAAAATGAACATTTTCATTTCATATAAGCATGTACTTGCTTATCCTTGGGTGAATTGCTTTATATAAATATTATATTTGTTCAGAGATGTCTTTTCTGGTCCAAAGATAATTTTATCCTTTTTCCAGTTGTTGCTTCTTTCTTTTTTTTTTTTTTATTGTCAAGGTGATGTACAGAGCAGTTTCAGTTACATAAGTAAGGTAGTGAGTACATTTCTTGTCAACCTTGTTACCCCTTCCCCTACTTTTCTCTTACTTTCCCTCCCTCCTAACCCCCCCCAAATTGTACAGATCATTTCCAACATATTGTCTTGTGTAAATTACTGTTGCGTTGGTTCCTCCCTTCTCCTTTGTGTCACCATTTTGTTGTTCAGATAAATGTATGTACAATACTAGGGTACCCAAATCAAATACAGTAACAACAAATGAAGAACATACAAAAGAAAAAAAATCACATTAGAAAGCAACAACAAAGAAAATTCTGTCCTTGTCTTGAAGTTCATTTTCCTTACTATCATCTGATATGGTCATATGTACATAACTATTGAGCTATTCTACTTATCTGCTAAAACAAAACAAAACCAACCAACAAAAAACTAAAGTTAGATCCTTATATATCAACTTGTAACAGAATCAACTCCAAATGGATCAAAGACCTCGAAGTAAAAACAGATACCCTGAAAACATTGCAGGAAGGAATAGAAGAAATTATAGGGCATCTTGGCACAGGCCAAAATTTTCTTAATAAAGACCCAGAAACACAAAAAAATCAAAGAAAGGTTAGGCAAGAGCTTCTGCCTGGCAAAGGACATAGCTAGCAAAATCACTAGAAAGCCCACAGATTGGGAAAAGATCTTCACTAGCCATACAACAGACAAGGGTCTCATATCTAAAATATACTTAGAGCTCAAAAAATTAAATCCCCAATAACAAACTTCAAAGAAACAACCACCCTATTAATTAAGTGGGCTAAAGACTTAAAGACAGACTTCTCTGAAGAGGAAATAAGAATGAATAAAGGCTCAACTTCTCTGGATATAAAAGAAATGCAAATCAAAACAACATTGAGATTCCCCCTCACCCCAGTTAGAATGGCTATAATCAAGAAATCTACTAACAACAGATGCTGGAGGGGAGGTGGACAGAAGGGAACCCCGCTGCCCTGTTGGTGGGAGTGTAAACTTGTTCAACCACTCTGGAAAGCAGTATGAAGGTTTCTCAAAAGACTCCACATAGAGCTCCCCTGTGATCCAGCAATCCTACTTCTGGGCATTGACCCAAATGACCACAAACAAGGCCATACTAAAACTACCAGCACAATTATGTTTACTGCAGCATTATTCACTATAGCTGAGATATGGAACCAACCTAGATGCCCCTCAGTAGACGAATGGATCAAGAAAATGGCATTCTATGCTTCCATCAGAAAGAATAACACCACCCCATTGTAAGGAAATGGAAAGACTAGGGAAAAATCATATTAAGTGAAGTAAGCCAGTCCCAAAGAAACATAGGTCCCATAGTTTCTTTTATTTGCAACAATCAGAATATATCTAGGAAAATTCTGTGCTTGTTTCTAATATCTAGTAGTTCATTAATCAACAAATGACACAGTATTCACAACTTCCTACCCTCAACAACTCTACAACATGAAAACCATTGTCTCTAGTTTTCAGATGAGAGAACTGAGTTTTAATAAGCTGTAGGGACTCTTGCAAGGTAATCCAGGTACAGGGGTGGAGCCTGATGCTTAACTCCTGAATGCTCTGCTCCAACCAGCCCCCTTCTGACCTTCTGATCTCCATCCCTTCCTTCCTCCCTTCTCCCCTCCCTGCCCCCCTTCTCTCTCTCTCCTCTCTCTGTCTCTGTCTGTCTCTCTCTGTCTGTCTCTGTCTCTCTGTCTCTCTCTCTCTCTTTCCTGGGCCTGAGCACTGTCCCTCAGCTTTTTAGCAAGCAGTCTACCTCTTGAGCTACAACGCCACTTCTGGTTTTCTGGTGGTTTTTTGGAGATAAGATTTCAGGGACTTTTCTGCCCTGGCTGGCTTTGAACTGCGATCCTCAGATCTCAGCCTCCTGAGTAGCTAGGATTACAGGTGGAGCCACCAGCACCCAGCATCTTTCTTTAGCTTACCACACAAGCTTATCTGATGCTTCTTCTTGCTCAAAATAGAGTATGCAGAGTGAGAATTTAGTTGAAGCAGGTGGAGTGCTAATAATAAAAGAATTACAAGATACAAGAAGTTATTTTGTCCAGTTTCTTTGTTGCATGAATAAACCAAGTTGTATGAACTTATCTAACTAATCTAACTCAAGGATTGCGTGATTTTTTTATCATTGAAAATACCTGCTACAAGCTTTTCTTCTGAACATTATAGTTTTATCTGGAGTTTGAGTGCTAGTGTAAAATGATATCTTTCATTGGGCTACCAATCAGAATATGTCATGTCTTTCTATTTCCTTAAAAATAGGGCAATGCCATTCTTTCTGATGAAGGCATAGAATTCCATTGTGTATATATACCACATTTTCTTGATACATTTGTACACTGAGGGATATCTGGGTTGAATTCTATGGTAAAATGCTGCATATGAACATGTTCCTTGGCTATGGTAAAATGCAGCAATGAATGTGTTCCTGCTGGTGGCTTTAAGATGGCCTGGTTTGTGATCAGTTGTATACAAGCCTGAGATGGAATTGCTGGGTCATAGGGAAGCTCTAATCTTTTGAAGAACCTCCATACTGCTTTCCAAAGTGGTTGAACAAATTTGTATTCCCTCCAACAGTGTAGTAGTGTTCCCTTTTGGCCATATCCCCGCTAGTATCTGTTATTGTTAGTTTTCTTGATAATGGTCATTCTAACTTGGGTAAAGTGGAATCTCAATGTAGTTTTGATTTGCATTTCTTTTATGACCAGAGATGTTGAATGTCTTTTCATGTGTCTATTGGCAATTCTTACTTCTTCTGAGAAATCTCTCTTTAAGTCTTTAGTTCATTTGTTATTTGGGTTGCTGTTTCTTTAAGGATTTGTTTAGAGGGGAGAGTTGATATTTTTTTAAAGCTGCATATATTTTAGGTATGAGGCCCTTGTCTGATGCATAGTTAGTAAAGATCTTCTTCCATTCTTTGGGTTTCCTATTTATCCTGCTAGCTATGTCCTTTGCCACGCAGAAACTCTTCAGTGTGATGCATTGCTTCTTATATTTTCAGAGTACTTGGTGTTAAGTTGCGGTCTATGATACATTTGGAATTGATTCTGGTGCATGGTGATATATAAGGATCTAGCTTCAATTTTCTGCATGTGTATAGCCAATTCTGCCAGCAACATTTGTTGAAGAAGTTGTCTTCCTTCCTTCCTGTGATTTTGGCTCCCTTATCAAATCTTGGAAAAAAATATATTAAGTGAAGTAAGCCAACCTCCCCCCCCTGCCCCAAATAGGTTGTATGTTTTCCCTCACTTGTAATAATTAGAATGTGACTATAAATCTATAAGTAAACCCAAAATTATTACACTTGGACATAATTAAACAAGACTCTAAACATTCACACAGACCAATGGAGGATATTCTTAGGAGAAGATCACAGGGCTCAATATTTTTATGCATATGATCATATAAAATGACGCTTATCAAAATGAACTCTGAGAAATGGAAACGAGAATTTTTAGTTTAATTTTTGTGTTTTTTTCTTTTGTTCCTTTTTTGTTGCTGTTTTTGATTTCTGTACCTTTGTCTTGTGTGTAAGTTTATTTGATTTGGGGAGGGGAAGTGGAAGCACAGAAATGGAAAGGCAAAGGTAAATAAATGCATCAATGATACTCACTAGATACTACTTTAAAAATGAACTGTACAACTTGTGGGGGAAAGGGGTACTGAAGGAGAAAAAACAGAGAAAACGAGGGGAGAGATGACATTGTTCAAAAAGAAATATATTCAATACCTGACTTATGTAACTGTGACCCCTCTGTATATCACCTTTGCAATAAAATTATATTAACAAAAGAATCATAATAGGACATCCCCAAATATGTAATTTAATAAAAACAAAGCATGTTGTTGTTTTATTATTAATCATATAGTTTAAACTTGGCCTGGGCACTGTTGTTTAGCTTTTGGGCTTTTAGTTTTATGGTGGTTAATTGGAGATAAGAATCTCATGGACTTTCCTGTCTGGGTGGGCTTTGAACCCTGATCCTCAGATCTCAGTCTCTTGAGTACCTAGGATTATAGGAACCCAACGAGCATCCAAATTACAGATTTTTTTTTACCACTCAAAAACATGTACTTAGTTTTCAAGGACATATATATGTCTAAGACATACCTAAAACCATGAATTTTTTAGGCCTGGATGTTCCAGTTGGTAGATAAAGTCCCCAGAAGCAAGGGGACTAAACTCTGATCTTTCAAGAGTGGCCCAATCCTTCTGTTTTGATTTTTTAAAATTATACTAAGTATTTTATTTTAATGATGCAGGTTACCTTCTTGGCTCAGATAACTGTTAAGACATATCACCAGTCCTTCTCTTCCAACCAGATGATCTCTTAAAATGTCATTCTGTTTAGACATTCTGGAGTCACCAGTAGAGGGATAAAACAATAAACAATACTTGAACATGGCAGAAAAACAGAGTTGTGGTTTTAAATACCAATTTTGTGGTTCCATTTACTTCCTTGACATGATCATTTAGAACCAGCCCCAGTTACTTAAAAGATCAACTTGAACTTTTTCCACAATGAAAAGTGGTACTTCACTTGGTTAATTAACTGGGATTAACTGAATATAAATTAAATTAATCATGGGCCTAATTCAGTGATTTTTTTCTTTTGTTTCTAGGTACAGGTTAATTATTTAATGTCCAACTAATAGAAACTTCTTTTCTTTTTAATCCTGAAAACATTGTGTCATTGTGTTGTTATATAAAATCTCTCAGTGAAGATGACTCATCCTGGTCTGATGTTTACCAAGGTTGAGAAAGTAAACAGCTTCTCTCCTGCTGATCACCTCCATTTGTACTGCAACCCAGATACTGAAGGGAAAAAAATGACAGGAATCCATGGAGTATCCGTTAGGGAATAGCTAAGCACACAAAGTGAGAAAGTGAACTCTGAAATCGACCCACAGAAACTGTTGCCATAACTTGTAATCAGCCTGTTGTTTTCTTCCTTGGATGGTTGGTTAACCGGTTACTCAAATGTATGATGCAGGTAATAAATACTGTAATCTGGAAGTTCTGCATCTCTCTTAGCTGTCAAAGAACTAAGGTAAGAGCATTCATTGGGCCTGTGTTGTGGTGCATCCTAGATAGTGGTGTGAGCAAGTTCTATAGCCTGCATAATGCCATTGTTTACAATGTTGAGAGGATAGTGTAGAACAACCAACTACTAGCAGCATATGAGATGACAAAGTTCAAGTTCATGGCCATTGACATGTTTCTGAATTAATTTATATAAGTACTAGATAGAGAAATAAAAGACCTTAAATGATGTCACATTAGCTGGAGATTTATAAATCAGTGCTTAGAAAGTAAGAACATAAGAATGGTACTTTCCACATGTGCAAGATGCCATGTTAAGCATTTTACATCCTTCATATCATTTCATCCATTTACCATCCATAAGCCTTTGGGTATGATTATAGAAGAGGAGATGATGAGACATAGATGTATTTATTAAGCAACTTGTCCAAGTCAGTAGGAAGAAAATTGGTGGATGTCAATGCCTCTGTTTCAGAACCTATAAGTTTATACAAATGTATGTTATCTGTAAAGATCAAATAATAAAATGGCAGACATGGCTTGAAGATGATAATCAGCAATGTCCTGTCAAGGACAGGTCAAATATTATTTATCCCATTCACCTCATTTGAAGTGATGGAAGGCAGAGCAGGATAGACTGTCTTTCCTACAGCTTTTCCCATAATCCTTTCAATCCCTTCAAATACAAACACGTCTTTTTCTTCCTTGTAACAGTAAAGCAATACACACTAAGACATGTTGTTCAAAAGCTCTTCACCTCTGGAAATCTCCCATCTTTGAACACAATTGACTTTTAGGAATTAACTGGGCTATACAGAAAGACCCAACAGGATTAATATTTGGAAGGAACTGAGAGATTTTATTTTTTTTAACACATTTACTTGGGTACTTTAAAGTCTAATTGTATGTAGACTGTTAGGTGGACATCTTTGCCATTATATAATGCTCATTAATCTGTAGCACTCATGTTTCTGATATGAATAATTCATCCAGTTTACTTGTTTGCATTTTGTTCTCGTGGGAACTTTAAAGAAGGCAAATACTCAGAGTTAAAAAGACTGTGTGTGTCCTTGAAGCTTCAGTTAGACTTGGTTTGATGGGAATGGGAATAAATGATTAACTTTAAAATATCAGGTTGTCAATTACAGACAATCGGAGGCTCCCAAATGGAATTATCCAGAGATGATACATGAGATGATATAAGAGCTTGCTCTTATTTATCTGTAGAATTTCAGATGTAACTTATATTTTGGGGGTGACACAAAGGCAAATGGGAACCAGAGTTGTATAATTTGACTTTTTCATACAACAATGCCAGTAGGATATTAAGCATGCATCATTAGTAGACTTCATTTGTTTTTTAACCAGATAAACATTTTATTTGTTCTTTTTAAATGGATTTAGGTTGTTTTCAGAGTTTGTGTTTTTGTTGTGTTGCTATCTCAAGGACTAGTATCATGAACCTCCATATGCACTATTTTGTAAAATTAGTAAACATCTCTGTAAGATGAATTTTGATAGAAGCACTTCAGTTCTGAAACTTTCTCATATTGACTGAGTATTTGTTGTTCAATGCTTCTGTAAACTGCTCACTAGAATTCTGTCAGTTTTTTTCTTTTTTTAATTTTTTTTGGGTCCAGTCATGGGGCCTGAACTCTGGGCCTGGGCGCTGTCCCTCAGCTCTTCAGCTCAAGGCTAGCGCTCTACCACTTGAGCCACAGCGCCACTTCCGGCTTTTTTCTGTTTTGCTTATGTGGTGCTGAGGAATCGAACCCAGGGCCTCAAGAGCACTTGCAAGGCAAGCGCTCTACCACTGAGCCAGCTTCCCAGCCCTCTGTCAGTTTCTTGCTGAACAGTTTTAAAATTTTAATGCATGAAATTATTTTAATGTTGACTATATTGATTCTGAGAATATCAGGTGAATTTCAAATCAGTTATTTGATTTGGGAAGTATGTGGGTTTTAAATTTTTATACAAAATTTAAATTGATATATTTATACAAAATTTTATATTGATTTCAAGTTTTTAGTTTGTTTTAAGGATAAAAAATATATTTTCTTTTGCCCTTGTATGATTTCTTTCATTTTCTGTTTTTAGATATATTCTAATCTTTGTTTTATTTAACCTTGTTCTCATGTAAGTTTTATAAGAAAGAGATAAAGCTATTTATTTTTTTTTACCTTTTTCTTTCAGTGTGTGTATGTGTCTGTGTGTGTCTGTGTGTGTGTATGTATGCGTGTGCACATGTATTTGCTTGTGGGCACATGCTCCCATAACAGAGTGAGACCCTCCTACTCTCCCTTGGCTTTTTGGCTCAAAGATGATACTTTACCTCTTGAGCTATATCTTCATGTTTATATTTTTTACTGGTTAATTGGATATGATTCTATTAGATTTATCTATCTAGGCTGGCTTTAAACTTAAATATTCAGATCTCAGCATCCTGATGAGCTAGATTATAGATATGAGCTACTGGTGCCTCTGTTTCTCTTATCTGCTCTCCAGTTGTCACAACACTATCTACTAGAAGATAGACCTTTTACTTGTTTTCCATCATAGGTTAATTCTCCCTAGACATTTATTTCTATACATAACTCTTCTTTTCCACTATTCTTCCAAAAATCTGTGCTAGTAAAAACTATATGAAACCTTTATAAACAAACTTGTTTTTCTTATTTAGTACTTTCAGTGTTACTTTATTATTATGTTCATAGTTACCATCCTTCCAGTATGCATTTCTTTTCATCTAAAACTCAGGATCATCTTGAACTTTGTGGTTGTGCTAGTTTTATATAAAATGCTATTATTACAATATTGACTCTTCTTACTGGAACAAGATGTATTTCCATGTATTTGTGTGAATAAAGTATCCTTTTTAATATATTTCATTCCTATCTTTTAAAAATAACCATTATAAATTCAGAGAGCATAGTGTTTATGCTGTTCATCAAAACATCTAATATGTTTCTTTTCATTACTCATTTCATTTTTTTCTGGTATTGCTTTGCTTTATCTTCTCTCTTAACCTTGGAACTGAAAAAAATACCACAGCAGACCTTCTGTAGTTTTAAGTATTGCTTTTAGCTGTGGAGGGTTTAGCAACAGTATTTGAATAATGGCTAATATTATAAACACAGTGGAGCAGCTGCCTCTCACAGCTCTTTACTGGGTGTACAATCATTACTAGTGCGGGATGGAGTGATTTGGATGAAGTTTGCTTAAGGATCACTGTCATTATATATTTATGAATAACAGCAAACACTATTTAGGATAAGCCATTCCCTGAGAATTGACATGCCACATCAGGGAGTGGATGATAGAATTCCTAGGCCTGTGTTTATGGCACTAACAATCTGTTTCATCAGCCAGCCTCTACAAACTAATGACTAGAGCCACTAACCATTCCATGCTCATTTTAATAAAAAATTTGAAAAGGAGAAAAACAATAATAAGGGAAAATAGATGATTGATGTAATGCTGAGGCTTAACTATAAACCCATAAAACCCATTTAACCTTATTTGGAGGAACAGGAGAAATAAACATGTTAGGCTCCAGTAACATCAGCAAGACATTCCATTTGTACACATGTGCTCCTTTGTGTTTGAATTCCTTTTTCCAAAAGAAAGAAAAATGTGTCTTTGCACAGAACCATCAATTCCTCATGCATTTCTCTTGGTTTCTGTTGTTGTTATTGTGGTAGGTGGTGGAGTGTATGAGTATTGATGGAGTAACAATTACTAAAACCTCCTAAGGTTATCCAAATAGTTGCCAGATTCTATTTTTAAGTACCATATGGCTTATTCTGTCAAGGAACAATTTCACCTGGAGTAGTAAGCATATAGTCTCATTAACCTTTTACCCATTGACCAGGCTATGTGGTTTTATAGGTATCAAGAGCCAAAATGTATCTACTTCCTAACTCCATTTTTTTCTTCCTCTGTCTTATTGCCTTGTCTGTGCACCTATTCCCCTTCTAGCTAGTTCAGGATTGCCATGATTGACACATCCACGCGTGGACTTACAGAGCCAAGGAAATGGATTTTTAAAGTACTCATTTGGTATCTGACGTATCCATTTCTTTCTGAAAAGAAGAAACCGAAGGGGTGGGGAGTAGCTCAGTATGTTGGCCTCGGTATGAGGATATGTCTCCATTCATGGTTCCTAAGCAGCTAGGATTACAAGGAGTGGGTCACTGTACCCAGCCTCTGCTGAGTTTTGCCCACTAAATAGAGCCAGAGTGCCTGGTCTGGCAGCTTTTAAAATCTGAAATCTAATGATGATATAATAAAAGTGACACATTCAGTTGGATTATTTTAAGAAACAGGGACTAGAAAGACCAATGAAATAAGTATTAAGCTACCTCCAGCTAGCCCTTTTCCTGAAAATTAACTCAAGTCACCAAAAGACAGAAGTGGGAGGAATTTGAGGCTCAAGGCCACTGCCTAAGGTTTTCTAACCCAATAGAAGAATAATGGGAGAATCCAAGGTAGAATTGTTAAAGCCCTCTTAGAGCTCATTGTGGTAGGGAATCATTTTTTAAATCATGGCTTTGCAGGGTCAAGTTCCTTTTGGCAGGAATCTATCACAAGAAAACCGTATCGTTTCCCAAGAATAAAGAGAAGTGCATTCTATTGAAAATTGGAGAACATGAAATGATTGAAGGGACCAGGAAGAATTGATCATCATTTAGGGGTTTGTAGTGCCCTCTGTTGGGCATGGTGGTAAGTACCAGAGGGTCCAGAATTGCTCCTACAGAGCATACATTATTGGTGTTGCAGCTTATCTGGCAGAGGTGTGAGCATGCTGTCTGGGAATCCTGTGGGATCTAAGTCTGTCCTTCAGATATCTAAGTCCATTTTAGTATCTAAATAATGCAGAAGTAAACGAGAACAGAGCATTCTGTTGTCTCCTGGGTACAGTTCTTGCCAGGCCCATGATATACTCTACAGAAATGAGACCTTCAAGGAAAGTTAGGTTATCAGCTTAAAGCAGAATCCAGAATAACAATTAAGCTATTATACTACTGTTTTGTTCCCATAGCTTCTTTCCTTGTTTAATTGCGTGTACATGTAATGCTTAAACTCAGAAACTGGCTCTCTCACTTGAATTTCTTGCTCATAGTTGAGCTCTACCACTTGAGCCACAACTTCAGTCCAGCTTTGCAGTGGTTAGTTGGAGATAAAGTCTTGGAAACTTTTCTTTGGGGGCTGGCCTCAAACTAAGCTTATGCATATACCAATCTGTAATCCAAGCTAGGATTACAGGTGTGAGCCACTAGCAACTGAGTTCTATATAGTGTTAATGTAGACAACTTTATCTTGTCTCTCTTCCCAAGTAAAAGTTGATGGATGAGTCAATGTTCCAATAAAGATGGGGCTTCTTAACTGGAACAAAAAATGTCTTGTATAGTCAGGTACCAATGCATTCAATCTGATTTTCTCCTCATCTTTTTTTTTTTTTTTTGTCGGCCGTGGGGCTTGAACTCTGGGCCTGGGTGCTGTTCCTGCGCTCTTCAGCTCAAGGTGAGCACTCTACCACTTGAGCCACAGTGCCACTTCCACTTTTCTAGTGGTTTCTTAGAGATAAGAGTCTCATGGACTTTCCTGCCCAGGCTGGCTTTGAACCTCGATTCTCAAATCTCAGCCTCCTGAGTAGCTGAGATTACAGGTGTGAGCCACTGGCACCCGGCTTTTTCTCCTCATCTTTACTTTCTGGGATCTATGTATATTAATTTCCATGTATTCAAATTACTTCTGCCTTCATAGGGCAAAATCCTCTCATTTTTCTTCTTTACTTTAAGATACTGTTTAATCTTGGATTAGCAATAATTTCTTGTGTTGATTTCTTTGACTTGCCTAAACAGGTCAAATTATATTTTTATATATTTTATAACAGCATATACTTATCTCTTATTCCACTAATTCCTGGAACATTTTCACACTCACTTAGATGATCTGATCAGTGCCCACTTTTCTCATTACACTGCTAATAATTTGAAAAATAGAACCCTTCCTTGCCCTTATAGTCTATTGTCATAGTCCTAATGCCTATATTAGATTCTGGCATATAATCGGCCACCCCCCTCAAAAAACATTGAGTGAATAAATGAATGAATCAATCAATGTTCAATCTAACTCATCTGCATTGCCTTAAAATATTTCAGAAATGCTTTGCTAGCTTGGCTGCTAAAATATAGGTAATAAGTATGTGCTGCTACTCATAAAGCATACCATCATCATAATGAGACAGGCTGAATTCGGGAGGAGAGAGCAACCACAATGGAAGCAATGCAATCTTATTGTTGACAAGATAACCCTTCAAAGCCACCAAGGAAAAGCAACAAAGAAAACCTACCACAGAATCACAATATTTTTAAATAGAAAGGTATTCTAAGCTTCATGCAATAACAGTCTTCTTTTAAAAATTATAGAAGAAAAGAAAACAACCTAACTCACTGGAAAATTGGGACAAGAATCTAAGAGGTTCCTTTTGTGAAATGTATGTTCTCTTTGCTATATAATTCTACTTCTAAAAATAATAGGTTTGAGGTATTAAGATTCTAAAAAAGAAACCAGAGAAAAAAACAGCCAGTGGAATTCATATACTGTAAAAAGATAATTTGTAGTCTTGGTTTTTTTTCTTGCCAAATAAATACACACACAAGAGACTGAATATTATCTCTGAAATGTACTATGTACAGAATGGCAATATGGCAGCCACCCAAAAAAGCTTTTACCATTTCTGAAGTATTTGTTTGGGTACACTAAAACTATTTTTTTTAATGTAAAAGACAGTTATTTTCCCTGCATCATCTAAATGAGCAATGATAAATGACAGAGTTGAGAATTATAGATCAAGACCCCATTCTAGAAGTTGGCCAATAATCTAATCAGAGATCTCCTGGACCTCAGGGAAAACATTGCCTCAGTAGCAATCCAGATTCAGGGAGTTAATTCATATCAAGATTTTCAGCAATATTCTCAATAGAGTTCTCAATAGAATTCCTGTGTCCACAGCAATTTTATATCCAAAAAATTTGAAATGGAATTATTTCTATATTAAAAGCAAGACCTTTAACACTGAGCGTGAATATAAAGCAAAGTCTTGTCCAGGCCACCAAAACCAAATAAACATAATAGACAGGTAAAGAGAAAAGTCAATCAACCCCAAATTGTATATGAATTAGGCAACACTTCAATGAGTTTGTTTTTAATATAATTCTTATGATTTGGTTTAAACACACTCACAAATATGTATTCTAGTCTGAGAAAAAGACTACAAGGAAAAAATAGGATGATTATGATGGTATCACTTTGTTCTTTCAAATTTATTTTGTGTTAATTATGCTATTTTACAATCACAAATTGATATTTCCAACATGTCACTCAATATGCCTAAGAAAAAAATTCTTACCTGTAGTAAATTTTACATTGTGAATGTACTATTAATTGTGATTTCATTTTTTCTCCCTACTCCAAGTTCAATAAGGGCAGTTATGGAAAGATGTAATGATGGTTGTGCCCAAAGAAATAATTCAAATAGCATACCATGTTCATCATCCACAACTCTTAACTAGAAATAAATTCCTATCACTCTAATAGTACACAAATCCTTCATTTTCACAGGACCCTGCCTAATCCCTTGGAAAAAAAAGTTAGTAATGTTATATCCCTAATATGAATCTTATTTTCATAAATAGCCATTGTATAAGTATTGTATTCCACAAACTTTCTTCTACTTTAAATCAAGAGACAAAAATATTTAGGAATTTCCACATCACTATTTCTTAAGAAGTGTCCCAACTCAAATTTAGGCCACTTTCGGTCTAAAGCATCTTGAACACATCCACATCCAAGCGTTCTCTTACTCTATCTGTTAACTATTTTTGACCTATGATTTTGCTGATGATGAATTGTTATATAATCAGCCTATGTAGCATTAGAAATAGTTGTTTCTTGTACCTCTTCTCATTTATACTAAATAATCGTATTCTCTATGTCCATTTTTTCTAGCTACATTATTACTATCTTCATATGTTTACTGAGAATATCTAAGTTTCTGGCTTGATACAACAACCTGCTTAAATTTCAATGACTGCCCTCAGTGATACAGTTCTGAGGACAACATCTCAGGGCACAAGGGAGTCAGTAATCTCTCTACCCTCATGTCTCATAATGGCTTTGAATCAATCTCTGACTCCTTAATGGGAGGTCCCCTTTTATCTTGGTCATAACCTCATTCTCTTTTGTGTTTCTTTTGTCAAAGCTCACAGGGCCAGAAGGGTAGCAGTGGATGAAGAGAAGTTCTGTACCACATTGAATGTATGTTTCTGTCTTTGGTCAACTTCAAAGGTGACACATCTCTAGGGGAACATGAAAAGAATTCTCTGTTAAAAAAACACACACAATACTTTACAAAAGCAGACTTTAGCGGAGGTGACTCTTGTCCCCTGGAAGAGTCTCCAGAGGTCAAAATCTTAAAATGAACTTGACACTGAAAGATGAAAATGGAGCCAGTAAGACACTTTCTGCCAGGGAGACGCTACTGGCATAGCTTCTGATGCAAGGTGACTTGACAGAGAAAATTTCTGGGTATAACTGACAGGCAAAATAACTCACATGGCAATTTGGCTAGAGATAGCTATTCTCCCAAGAGAACTAGACTTCTTTGTCCAGGGAGTTAAGATAAAATACAAATCTTTTGGGTAATGTTATCATTTTATTGTTGCAATTCCTCTATTGGTTTAAGGAAAAATAGCTTGAACTTCTTTATTTTTAATCTACACAGGCTTCCAACAAGCTGTAGTAATTCAGTAATAAAAACACAAATTAAAAATAATGCTATCATTAGGCCTGAAACCTTCACTGTATGTTTCTTGATCAGTCCATTTGGAGATTTTATGTAAGTACATATCACTATGATCTAACTACTGTATACATCAACTTCATGAGGCATATATTTTTCATATTTTCCATATTGGAGAAACAAAAGCTTAGCTTAAGACAGTAAGTGGATCTGGAGTCTAAATATGACCACAAGCATGTTTCCTGGTGCCATATGCCATTTTTCTTTTCTCTACCACATAATATGTCCAAGCAATAAGGTATGACCATTGGTGAAGGTAAATGTAATTCATTCCATACAACATCTTTCAAGATACAATTAAAAGTAGAAGAAATAACAACCATGAAAGATTCATGAGGTCCCAATGCTGGAAATTGGACACTCCAAGTGCTGGTGCCCTAGTTAGCACACAGAAAGATCAGGTGTCATAATTAGTACACTCATATACAAAGATTAAATCTGCTTCTCACTGAGATCCCTCTACCTTTGCCATTGGGAGTTTCTGTTTGCTATCATTACTAGTTCTTGTAATTTATATATACCGAGTCTGAAAGGAAAGGAGAAGGAAGAAGATAAAGGATGTTCTATGTAGATTCAAAATCAGATTAGACTGTTACAGATATTGACCTGGAGGTATTGTACCAGTTAGTGACAATAAATAAGGATGTCTGGGGAGAAAGTTAAAGCCCATTAGGTTACATTGTACATTTAGTGGTGAATCACAAAAAGACAGGTGTGAGCAAATTATGTTAGTTCAGTAGGTACCAAGAAGACATTGTATGTCAGATTCTCAGTTGTGCTCAGAGCTGGATCTAATGAACACTTCTTTCTGACATCTTTGAGATGAGAGTGGATGAGAGAATGGGGCTAGCATTCGTCTAACTGCCTATGACATTGCTTCTTACAAAGAAAGAAGGATAATAGTTTAAAAGTAGCTTCCTGGCATATGGGAATATTTGTTTCTGTATGTATGTTCTCTCTCCAAGTTCATTTCTATGAAAAATTCCTTCAAATGCAGTAAATAATTTACAGTGTTATACTACAGCAACAGCAGGGCTGTGTGGGCTGGTTGTCAATTTATATTTAAAATAAATGGCATCTTTCAGAATAAAGGATGGGTATATCAGGAAAGTGGCTGTATGGGCTCATAGCTGTCAGGTTCTGACTTTTGTCCAAGCTATCTATGAAAGTATATATGGTCATACCTACAGATACTACAGATGACATATTTATGATTTGCTTATTTCTTTATCTTTTAATTTTATTTATCTTTGTCAGTCATGGGGCTTGAACTCTGATCCTGGGTGCTGTCCTTCAGCTTTTCAGCTCAAGGAGAGCACTCTTCCACTTGAGCTACAGCACCACTTCCAGTTTTTTGAGTGGTTTATTGGAGGTAAGAGTCTCATGGACTTTCCTGCCCGTGTTGGCTTTGAACTGAGATCCTCAGATCTCAGTCTCTTGAGAAGGTAGGATTACAGGCATAAGTTACCAGCACCTGGCTTTTATTTTAATTTTTTATGGTGTCCTGGGGCTTGAATTCAGGGCTTGGGAGCTGTCCTTGAGCCTTTGTTTGGCTCAAAGCTAACTCTCTACCACTTGAGCCACTGTACTACTTCTGGCCTTTTCTGAGTAACCAGTTGTAGGTAAAGGTCTCATGTATCTTTCCTTCCAGAGCTGGTTTCAAACTATGATCCTCAGATCTCAGCCTCCTGAGTAGCTAGAATTACAGGTGTAAGTCATAAGCTCCCAGCTTTTATGACAGAATTAAGAGAATGCATATAGTATAAACTTATGTACGCATGCACATTTCATATAATGATAAGAAGGACTTATTTCAATAGAGTGTATTGTCAGTGTAGGTTTTATTCTCTCTAGAGACTCAGACACCTATAGATTGGTGGGGAGTTAAGGATAGTCAAACTATACAGGAGGAAAGTATATCTATTCCTTAAACACTTCTTTTTCAGGATACTGTTACCTACTTTCACCTCAGTTTCAATGGTTCCAGACACTCAAAGATGCTTGGTTCATGGAGCAGGGAGCCATTTGTTTCTATTTGGTTAAAATTCAGTTTTCTCAATGCTTTATGCCAAGAACTGTAATTGTTTTGCTTTATAATTTCCAGAGTATTTTTAGTCTACTTATTCTCTCTCTGTCTTTCTCTCTTTCTTCTCTGTCCTTACTCTTGACTTTAGATTATCATTCCCTTTTGTCAGTTTGGTGATATTTGGAAAGAAGCAGAAGTAAATTTGTCTTCAGCCTACCATCTTTAATTAGAAATGTGCTTTATTCTTTAGTTTGTATCTCATAGTCTCAACTTCTCTTTGAGTTATCAATCTTCCTGAATTTGGTGGTACTCCGAGGTAGGTAGTACAGATTCTCAACAGATTCTTAATTAATACCGATTCTCAATATAATTCCTAATTAGTCCAGATCAAACAGACATTGAAAAGTTGCAGAGAAATTAGGAAGCAATGAATATACCTCACCATTCATTAGGCTGAAATTGTTTTCCTCTAAAATATATCTTCATCCCTAGTTTTATGACTAGTATGTCATGCCACAAATATTATCCCATCTAATTTGCTTTATACATCCACAGCAGAGAATAGAAAATATCAACTCCCTTTCTTTGACCCTGAAGGTATTTTGATTGTATGCTGTAACTTGACCTTCTGCTTGTTATATATAAAAAATGTGTTGGTAAATTTGAGGAAAAAAATAGACTTTCAGGAATATTGAAAAATAAAATTGCACTTTATAAAGTTTGTTATAGTTGAATACTGACTCAAGAATAATGTCTCATGAGAACATTGAGAACTATAAAAATTGACCCCAGGAAAATTAGACACAGCAGAAACAACTGGAACAAAATCAAACCAAGAGCAGCTAAAACTCTATGCAATAATAACATCTATTATTGACTAGAAATTGATGGAAAGATAAAATATTCTTGACAAAAATCTGCACAAACGACCCCCAAATTGGATTTGTTTGAATTAATAAACACAGACATAAAAACACACACATAAAATGTAGAAGCTATAATTGATGAAATTCATCATGAACAAAGACCTTTGTTTTTCAATTATTCCTTGTATAATTTACCCAGAAAACACATTGATCACAATCAAAGCAATTTTAGCGAAGCAAAAATGAAAATTAAAAAAGTGGAAATGGTTTAAAGAGATTGAAAGAGATTGTATGGAATATTGATCAAAGAACGAAATTTGTAAATAGACTGATTCAGAAAACTCTATCTCTACAAAAAGACAATAACAGTGATATAATCTTGACTAACATATTTGTGAGTGCAACAATGTTTTAAAATTTCTTTTCTGTCAAATACTCATTTGTGCTTGACACATTTAAGCTTATATACTCAGTTGGGATAATTTTCAAAAAATGATGAAATATGAAGATACTTGTTGAAAAGTCCAAGAAAATGTGGGTCAGTTTAAAACATAAAACTAAAGTTCACAGTAAATTGGCATCTGTGTCCAATTCAGCAAGATCTTGGCTCACCAGAAATACTACTTCTGTAGAATGTTGCATAAAATGGAAGTGCAACGCATAATTGAATGTGTTATCAATTGTTGAAGATCTTCGTTTTATGGTCCAAATTATTGTTCTCTTTTCTTGACATGTTTGTGTGTCCCCAGTTCTAATTACTTTCACTTGCAGCCTGTGCTGAAGTTTGTCCCTTAACAATCTGTCCCACATCTCTCCTGATTCCAAGTGCATCCAAAGACAGATGAAGTCCCTTCACTTTTTAAACTCCTAATCTGAGCTCTTTGTTCTCTTTCCCGAACAAATTTGTCTTGAGACTAGTTTTACCGTTACTCCATCTTTTATGGGTCAGCCCTTACACAGTATCCAAATTTATGCTAGATTCAAGATAGGCTAATAATTATATACAAATTTATTTTATTTTAAAATAATTCTGTACATAAAATATTATGTGGTCATAGTTCTAAGGGGAAATTAGCAAGTAGAATTTGCTAGAATAAATTATTAAAAAGGTACATAATGAGTTGTATTAAAGCTAACTCCAAGAATTGGAATGAAAAGGTTCTTATTGTGTCCTAGATGCAAGATATTTCTATGTTTTTCTTTCAGTTTTAGTTTTCTATCCCTTCTGTCTTGTATATAAGCTTATCTGATCTGTGGAATGAAAGGGAATCACAGAAGCAGCAGGACAAATGATGAACTAAAGCAATAATGAAGCTCACTAGACCGTATGTTGGAAATGAACTTTACAGCCTAATGGGGAGGGGTGTGGGGAGTGGTGGAGAAAATGAGTGTTTAAAGAGAAATGTACTCATTACCTTACTTATGTAACTGTAACCCTCTACTCATCACCTTTGCAATCTTTTTTTAAAGATATAAAGAAAGAAGAAAATGGCCTACAGAGTACATACTGTGACAGAAAACCATCTTGTCTCCTAGGATAACTTTTAATGTGGTTTCAGTATATAAACAAAGTATATGTCAAATATGTTATTTAAAGATTCATATTACACACATGGTTTTGTCCTTCCACTCATAAGAATCTTTGAGGATTGATTCTTTTGTCTAACCTCTTTAATTTTACAATTAATGTGTACATATGAGGATAGTGTCTAATTGAGAGAAGATATCCTAAATATGTATATTATCATTTATTTGTAAACAAGAGTGGAATAATAAGGTTTCATTGTGAGACTATTTCTACTATGTTGTTGGTAATAAGAACTGGAAAGTGCAATATGCTTAAACAATCAAATTCTCACTTCAAAACACAAAATACACTAAAAAATTAAATTCAAGTATGTTATATTCTGTCAGACAGAAAAACTTGTAAGAAGTGTAATTAGATTCATAGGGTAATTATCATAAGTTGAAATGAAGAAACTGTTGCTCTGAAAGATCAAATGGCTTATCTAAGCTCAAGAAGGCAATGAATATGTATTTTCTAGCCCTAACATGTTGCTCATGTGAAGCATTGTTCAATTAATATGGAGGGATTGAGAAATTTACCTCTGTTAAATAAGGCAACACATATTACATATTCAAAGTGTCATTTGAAAACTGACTGAATTTGGAAGATCCAAGAAGGTAGTTAAATTCAGTGAGCATCTAACATGTATTAAGTACTGTGCTAAATTATATATCACAGCTTTTAGAGTATTGGGTAAAACAAAACAATTGTTGTACGTACATATTGAGAAGGGCCTATGGCTAATGCCTATAATTCTAGCTACTAAGCAGGATGAGATGTGAAGATCAAGGGTCAAAAACAGCATGGAAAGACAAATCCAGGAGACTTTTATCTCCATCATCCAGCAAAAAGCCAGAAGGAGAGGTATGACTCAAGTGTTAGAGAGCCAGCCTTGAGCAAAAAATGCCAAGTAAGTGTTGGAGGGTCTGAATTCAAGGCCCAGGACAAGCACCTGTGTGTGCATACATGCATGCACAGACATACACACACACACACACACACACACACACACACACACACACACACACCACCCTTAGATTTTATGAAAATTAATGAGATCCTTAAATAAGCACTTCAGTTGAGCTCTTCCTGGGTTAAAAAGCCTCTAAAGTACATTCTACAAAGCCTGTTGGAAGGATGTTTATATCACAAATAACCTTGTATGGTAGAGTTACAGTCTCGTCTAGAGTTCCACGGAGACATCACAATATAATAAAGCATTTACTCTTTCTGGAGGTTGAAGGTGCCCAGGGTTGGGAGCTAGAGGGAAAAATTTAATTTCTCTTTCCCTAGTAACTAGTAGTCAAGTTCCTATCATCTCTTTCTAAAATTATGAATTTGCAAAACTCGTAAACTGCATTTCTACATTGTGACCAGACCTGACAGCATTTCCCTACCTGTCTCACCTTCATGGCACTCATGGATGAAGGATACTGGCAGAAACATTGTGTGCCTGAATAGGGCATTGTCCAGATTTGAATGGTCATCACTTCCTCAATTGCATTTATGGAAATACAATGAAGAATCTTTAGGATCTGCTTAAGTACTTGGCACACACTTGTTCTCAAAATTCTTAATCTACCTGCCAAGAGCGGGGGAGAGATTCACTCTCTGAGAAAGGCCCTCTTCAAACTAACATATCACCTAATTGGAAAAAAACCCCACAAAATACAAAAATCAAAGCAACAACAACAAAACACCACAGCACATTTCCTCAATGCATTGGTCATAGATTCAAGGGACTCATTAATAGCCATGAGAGACAGCAGAATAATGACATATAGTAACAAGGAGAATTGAAGTTATTTATTAACTTAATGAGAAAATTAACAATGTTAATATCTATGTAGCTCTCATTTTTAACCTAATGCCAGTTCTGTGTGATACCATTTGGGAAATTATACTTAGATTATGTTTGGAGCACCTCTGTAGCACTCTGAAGCAGAAAGGTAGTTACCATCTCTAACCAAATACCCACTTTTGAAAAACTTTTATTTTTTTGTCAGTCCTGGGGCTTGAACTCAGAGCCTGGGCACTGTCTCTGAGCTTCTTTTGCTCAAGGCTAGTGCTTCACTACTTGAAACACAGCGCTAGACTTTTCTGTCCAGTCTGGCTTTGAACTGCAGTCTTCAGATCTGTCTCCCAAAAGAGTGAGCCACTGGTACCTTACAAAACTTTTCTTTTTGATATAGCTATCTCTAAGTACTTAGGAAAAGATATTTTCTTTTTTTATTGTGAAAATACTGTACAGAGGGGTTACAATTACATGGGCAAGATAAGGATATTTATTTTCTGACGTTATTGTACTCAGGGTCATGCATTTTCTAAATAATATACTACCTTTGAGTCAAAACCCTACTCAGTTTTTTCTTTTTCTTTTTTAAAATTATTGTTTAATAGATGTCCAAAGGGTTTCAATTCAATATGTCAATTTATGAACATGCATGCCTCTTGATCAGTATCACCCCTTCTATAATCTCCTCCCTGCCTATTTCAATTGCACATATATCATCCCCTCAAGTTATATGGCTCCATTTTTACATATGTACATTGAATGTTACAATTATAGGCACCTGTCATTCTTTCTCAATTTATCATTCCTCCTTTCCTCTTAAGTCTCATCCCTCCCTCCACCAAAACAACTGTCAGTTAATTGTTCAAAGGAGTTGTACCATCTTTTCATTTTCAGTTTGTCTATCAGATAAAATTTTGTATTTTCACCCAGGATAGCTTCAGACTGCAATCCTCCTGCTTCTATCTCCAGAGCAGCTAGGATTACAGGCATATACCACCATACCTAACCACTCCCAGCACTTCCAACAAACATTTCTATTCTATCTCTCCCTCTCCTGCTCTGTTCTCTCTCTCTCCCCTCCCCCTCTCCCCCTTTCTTCCTCTCCCCTTCTCCCCTTCTCCCTCCCCTGATTCTCTCCCCCTCACCCTTTCTCTTTCTGTGTCTCTATCAATTGTGGGGCTTGAACTCAGTGCTTGGGTGCTGTCCTTGAACTTTTATTTTTTGCTTAAGGCTAGCACTCTACCACTTTGAGCCACAGTGCCACTTCCAGCTTTCTGGTGGTTTTTTGGAGATAAGAGTCTCACAGGATTTTCCTGCCTGGGTTGGCTTCAAACTGCAAGCCTCAGATCTCAGCCTACTGAGTAGCAAGGATTACAGGTATGAGCCACCAGTCCCCTTCTTTATCCTCTCTTATTTATAATTTCAACGATAGGGAAAGTATCAAATATCTCCATCACATGACCAGCCTATACCTAAGAAGTATATATGAGGAAATTCTTAATTTTGTCCCATTAGCAAAATGCTTAATTGTTATAATTATTGCTGTTATTCTTTTTTTGTGAAAATACTGTACAGAGGGGTTACAATTACATGGGCAAGATAATGAGTACATTTCTTATCAAGCATTGTAGCCTCCTTCTTTGTTTCCCCTTCCCATCCTTCCCATATTGCTGTTATTCTTTTGTGACTCTCTCGGCATTGGACAGAATCTTGCAGCATCACAGCCTCTAAACATGAAGAGATCAGTGCCAACTAACTCATGAAATGGTCTCAGAATAAATTCCGTCTTTTTCTGGCTGCTACTTCACATATTTCATCTGGATACTATCTAACTTATTATGACCACAGATCCTGTTCTACCAAGCCTCTCATATCACCTACTACTACCATTATAGGTAATGAGTGTATGTGCCCCTCCACATTTGATTGCCCTGCTTTTGCCAGATGTATTTTTTGAATCTATGGTTTTAAAGACATTGGAGAGAAGACAGTTGATGGGTAGATAGCTGCATGGGATACAATTCTCTAGTCTGTTCAATAACAACCATGATAAAAGGAAGATGAATATGAGGATCAGGGAGAGCTGTTTGTGGGTGAGCAGGAGTTTATAGTTAATTTCTTCTTGCCGAAATTGTTTCTGGCATGAATCAGACCATGCCAGACAGAAGTACTCTATTCTATGTCAGGAGAATTAACTAGTTTTTCATTGTGGACAGATTAAAAAGAAGAAGAAGATAAAGGAAGTCAGGACTTGAGAAGCAAAATGGTCATAGTTATTCTTTGTACTCTTTTCACACCTTTGTGCCACAGGGTGGAGGAAAATTAAAGATATTAGGCCATTAATTTCCATGGTATCCTTTGGAGAGAGGACAATGGAAATTAATTATCCTTATTCGACAGATAGTAGGAAAGGGAAAGAGACCTCTGTGCAGCCTGTGTAATTCAATGGTAGTGGAACTTCAAACCTCAATTTAATTTTGAAATAGTTCCTTGGTTTGAGTGAATTCTTCAGAGGATCTGATCCAAAGCCCTGGTCGTCTAGGGTCCTTTGTCATATTCAGTAAGAATATGACAAATATTCAAGAAGAAGGGAAAGACCCAGGTAAGAAATGGGTGGCTAGGGAATACCTGTTTATTTAGAGACAAAATAATGAGAGCAACTAACCAGGAGCTAATTCACTAGAACAAAGTGATGTCAGTTCCTGGTCTTTTTTTTTCTCTATTTGTTTGTTTTATAAATTTGAAAAAGACCTTTCCCAAACCAATACAATTTCAGTTTGATTCATGGAGAACTGCTCTGTCTTATACCAGTCATTCTTGTCATTACATCACCAAATTAGCTCCATCCTCCTCTGAATTAGCCTTCTGAATAAGCCGAAGATTTCTACTAGTGTTGGAGAGAGAAAAAAATCCAAAGGAGAGGGTCACATAAAGCTATCAGTACACTAAACATAGTAAGCTTACTTGATTTTAATGGTGGGAGAGAATTTTATGTATTAGAGCTACCAAAAACAAAATTAGAGAGATGCATAATATCCATCAAAATCTCAAAGAATTTGTGTGTGTGTGTGTGTGTACATGTGTGTGTGTGTGTGTGTGTGTATGCAGAGTTGATTATAAGAATTATACAAAATCTAGAAAAATAAGATTCTCTTTTCCAAAGATGAAAAGATCAGGACTTTTTATTCATATTATTTAAAAAGAAAAAATAAATAAAACTTTCACAACATTTTGAAAAGAAAAAAATCCTGAATTCCAGTATTGTTACACTACTGTGCTTTGGTATATGCTAAACATATAAGTCAGACTTCCTTCTGGGCTAAATACATATACCAGCATCCACACTGGCACACACACTCACACTCTGCTGGTGATTTATTGTTGTTTCTGTCTTTCATTGCTTTCATTTAGCAAATATATTCAAAACCCATGCAAACTCCTTGCTTACCCAAGAAGTGTACCAGAAAAGCTGCTATTTTTGAGCACATGGCATCTGAGGATGGAGCCCTGGTCAAGCCCTGAGACAGGACCAGCACAGCAAGCAGGTTTCACGACCTTGGTAATGAGAACAGAGAATAGAGAAACCTTCACACTGAGGACTCAATAATTAATCAAAACAAATTAAAAAAAATCCCTGAAATGGTGGCAGCATCCACAGCACAACACGAAGGAAGCATTTAAGGCTAAATGTACTAGAAAAGGAGAAGCAAGATCAAAATTCCAGTTGCCAGTAAACAAGAAAGTCACATACCTAAGTATGACTTTTCGGAATTCTAGAAAGCCAGGTGAAGCTGAAATTGATCCTACTCATGAATCATTGCTAGCTTTTTTAAATACTCAAATATTCAGAACATGGATGTTTTGCATGTCAAGGATTAGAGAATCACCATCACCATCCCCAGTGTCTAGATTGTATAATACCAGCAGGATGCAGAGGCCGCCTCAGTCTAAGGCAGCCTCTGTAGGGCTACATTTGATGACTTCTTCTTCTTCTTCTTCTTCTTCTTCTTCTTCTTCTTCTTCTTCTTCTTCTTCTTCTTCTTCTTCTTCTTCTTCTTCTTCTTCTTCTTCT
>NW_012267542.1:21805-54694 GCF_000151885.1 Dipodomys ordii | reverse complement strand
TTCTTCTTCTTCTTCTTCTTCTTTTCTTCCTTCTCCTCCTCCTCCTCTTCTTCTCCTTCTCCTTTTCTCCTTCATCGTTTTCATCGTCATCCTCCCCCTCTTCCTCCTCCTCCTCTTCCTCTTCAATAGTTCTGGCTTTTTCTGTTTATATGATACTGAGGAATTGAACCCAGGGCTTCATATGTGCTAGGCATGCACTCTACCACTAAACCACATTCCCAACTCTATCTTATAACTTCTAATAATTCTTGGTCCCCTGTATAAGAGTAAAGTGAATATGCATTATTTTCAAGTTCACTTTCATAGTAACCAAGGATTATTGAACAAACACATTGTGTTCATCTAAGGCCAGCCCAGTGAGAAAAAGAAAAAGGAAAGTGCAGAAATCCCAGTTGCAGTGGCCAAAAGAGACCTAGGATATCAGATTGAGTTTAGCACCATGAGAAGTTTGGAGACCCAGTGACAAATCTAGCAACAGGCAAGATCCAATTGTGCTTAGGAAAACCATCAGAGAAGTTTCGGCGAAAGAGGTGACATGGATATTGAATTGCACAATGTAGATATAATCCTCTAAGAAACCCTTGCCAGCTTCAACAACAGTAAAGTTTTCTTTAGTCTTGTGAGGGTCTACTCCTCTACAGCATACAATAACTTGAGACCACTAAACAACTAATGATGCCTGGATCATATGATTAAACAAAGAGCAGAAGGAAAAGGAGATAAAAAATTGGGGACTATTTCTGTTTGGTTAGTGGGATTTTGTTGTTGTTGTTTTTGTTTACAACACTGAGTTTATCACTAAGGGTATACGTAAGAGGAAAACTTCTTTCAATGATTCTATAATTAATCACATTGCCTGTGAATACAGTTGATACCTTCCCTTTGAGCAGCTATCTTGAATTGCAGTGTTGTACAGATAACTTACAAATTACTACTTATTTTATGCTAATTTACATATGAACATACCTATCTTGCAGAAACACAAATGAACCTATGTTCAAATGTTACTTGCTAATAAGTATATTCGCTACCTTTGCATACCCCTTTATAGTTTGTAAAGGATTTACATGATACTTTTGATAAGTCTCAAGTGAACTCTGAAGTAATTTGGGCAAATTGTCATGTTTCCCATATTACATTAGGAAGGGCATAGTAAGTCACTTAGTTGAGTAAAAGGACTTATTTAAAGTCAGAAGGTATGATCACTCAAATTATATTTATCTTTTCTTGCTTTTATTAGTAGCTGCTACTTATAGTCATCCATCTTATTGCTTTTAATACATATTTCTAGTCATGTTACTTAGCCATGGTCAAAATGGATTTTAGCATGTGTGTGTTTGTGTGTATGTGTGTTTGTGTTTGTGTGTCACAAGTTGCTTTCTGATTTCAGTATAGTAACTTTTCAATTTTTTTCTCAAGTCTTATTGCTCCACACAGAGAATAAGCTTTCCAGAGGTGGCAAATTGAAAATTATCTAATGGTAATATGGTCTAGATAGCCCAAAGGCTTCCTCTGACTCTTCAGCAGCTGGGGATGTAATGGAAACAATTTAAGATGTCTATAAGAGGACGATAGGAGATATTGCACACATATATTATACCAGTGGCTGTTTTCTGTGTGTCTGAAATACATTTTGACTTGCTAGTGTATACTGCAATTACCTTTAGCACAGAGCTAAAAGGAATAAAATCAACCCTAGAGTGTCCCCACTCCCAAATTTATGTAGAGTCTGGTGAATTATTGGTTCTAGTACTTCATTCTTGGTCTTAGAATGCTGAAATACATACAGAACACATCACTACCTATGCCTGCAGATTATATTGACTTGAAGGACTAGATATTCAGTAATCACAGTGCAAATATTCAGAAATGTTTAGTTCTTTGTATTGAGAAATCTCTCTTTTGGCATAGACCAATAGACACAGATGATATTCTGGTCTGGAGTAGATGTTTATTAATTGTGGAGAATGTCACAGGTCTACCTTTTTATTTTTGGCTACTTCTAGTTTTCCCTGACCCCAGAGCAATTCTGATGCCCTCTAAAGCTTTGCCAGAGTCACTGAGGCTCATCAGGAACCCTTGGTGAGCACACTTTCCTTTTCATGAACTAATCAGACAACAGAGACATTGGCCTGGCTTACTCTCCCAGCTGGATGTGGTGGGGATTTATTCCAACAATAGGACCTCCTGGTGAGACAGTCTAGACACTTCTTTTTCACTAGATGTGGTGGTTGAGTAACTGAAAGGGTGTCAGGGGAATAACAATTTCTGAAGGGGGAAAATTGTGTCTCTCAAGCATCTTGGGAAAGGTCTTGAAACTTATTATCCATCTATAAAACCCTTCCCTCTCAATGCTTTGTAATATTGCTAAGTACCATGTGGTGACATTTAGCAAAAGTGAAGGTCACAGGAGTTATTTGAAGGATTCTGTGATCCTATTTCTCTAATAATAATAATAATAACCCTTTAAAAGGATGAAATGAAGGGCCTTGTTCTTGCTAATTATCATAAATCTACTCTCCAGTAAAGAAAATCACAAATGCCTATCTTATCACAAAGGATTAACCTCCGACTTGAGAACTACAAAGTCCTTCCTTTTATTCCTTTCCTACCAACCAGTCTGCTGTTCCTGATACTTACTCTCTGTTCAAATGATTATTCCTATTTTGAATCTTACCTATGGCTCCTGAGATAATGGAGCCTTCCTGCAGGGCTAGACTGCAGGCAGGCATGGCTGCTGTGTTCTCCTCTTCCTTTCCTGGTAATCTCCAGGCTCTATGGATGACACATCAGATAGGATTTTTTTCATAATGAAGATTTCTTTAGGATCATTTTCCTTTTCGCCCCATCCTTTAAAATTTTGGGGCTGACTGTGTTTCTGATCAAAACTATTCAAAGCTGTCATCAAAGATGAGTTTAAGGGTTTAAATTAGGGAGTGGTGCATGGAAGACTTGATGCAATTGATAATTAGGTGAACTTCACTACAGCCTCTTCAAGGTAGCTTTCTAGTCTTGGAGCGAGATTTCGGAGCGTTAATAGGTTTTCATTTGAAATCCATGGTGTAGCTAGTTGGAGTCGTGCTCTCTCTTCTCAGTGTGAGCTGTCTTCAGTAAAAGACTGATCATGAGTCACAGGCTGGCCACTCACCCCTACTCCTTACAGTGTGGCTGACTGCTGACCATCGCTTCTGTGCACTACCCCTGACTAATGAGGTAAAGATCAAAGAGAATCTGCTTCTCTTGTCCCTCAGATGGCCAAGAATGGTCACATTTTTCTCCATTTTTATGGGCATAGAGTCTGAATTGCTGACAGTTCTTGGGATACATTTTAAAAGAAGAGCTATATTTCTCTTGTAAATTGTTCAAGTGGACACTCTGGTGTTTACCTCGTACAGAGAAATATGACCTAAACTATGATATAGCTTTAATGAGATAACAGTTCGCTGATTTGCAAAAGAGAGACAATTACTAACACCTTAGGTTGTGGCTATGAGCCTAGATTGGTTGTTCAAGCTGACCATTTGTCAGACTTCATTCACTCATTGTTTCCTTTTCCTGTTGATGTGATCTCCAATTAAAGAGACATGCATAGTCTTATGTTGTATTCCCACGTGCTTGATTGAAAATTTCACAGTACAAACTTGAAGATACTACAATTAACATTCTTAGTTAAGGAAAACGTGGTCTGTGACTCCAAGGGCACATCACAGCAGGAGCAGCACGTGCTTTGACTAGTCATATAAATGCCCGTTATGTAGTGTCAACCTCAAGATCCATATGTCTAGAGTTGTCTCTAGGCAATTGGTCCAGGAAAACTCGCCAGCAGTCAGGAGGACCGAGTTGCTCTGCCATTGTGGAAGACAACAATGGGCTCACTTCAGTTCACATCTCAGAAGACTTCCTGCCCTGCATTGTATCCCAGTGTAGTCTATCATCTTCTTAGTCAGAGCACTGAGTAGTCACAATGCAGTGTAGCTGTTAGCATTTTATCCCTCACCCTGAACCATCCTGCAGTCATATTCCTCATCATCCTCATCTCAATGATTAAATCTCCTGATTCCCCTTTCTCACATTTGAGACTGTCATTCTTCTCTGGATATGCACATTTTCCCTCTTTAAATCTATGTGAATTCTCTATATAAAATCACCATCTAAAACACAGTGTATAAATTGACTACTTTAGCCTAGCCAAGTACTTGGCTCTTATGCCTAATGATTTCTCTATGTGGATGCAAGTATCCCCCATATTTGCATTATGCAAGTTCTGTAGGCCTACACTGGATCTAAGCCAACTGAGTTGAGAATTTGGCACATATTCTGTCACTTAGTATTTATTTATATGAAACTGGTGTGTTTCCACCTAGTTTCCATGAATGCATGTAACAGTATAAATTAAGTTGAGCTGTCATATCAAATATTAATTTCTCATAGAAGTAAAATATCATTTCACCTCATTCAACATGTGTAATATGAGTTGGCTGAAATTCTGCTCAGTGTTATCTATATCTTAGGATTGCAACTGATGAAATGGTCTCTTTCTGGAGCATTTACATTAAATGGAGAATTATGTGATCCTGTTTTACTTCACCAAAATGGGAATTTATAATCCTCACATGAGGAGCCATTGTAGGGAAGCTTTTTCAATATGAATGAGCATTGACGTGATATACCCTTAGTGAAACAGGTTGCTGCAACTATAGAAAGACTCTGCCAACAGCAGAGAAATTATTCAGATTCCTAACACAGAAAGCTCAAATTCTTTCTTTTACACTTCTAAACTGTACAAATCATGGCACAGTGATTCAGAAAGTATAGTTTTTACTTTAATAGCAAAGTTGGTTTGTATCTTTTTTTAAAAATCTTATTTCAGAATTTCTTTGAAGAAGAATAGTAACTATTAGAGGGGAATTACATGCAATTGTCCTTCTTCTTACCTTGCTTTTTATCCAGCTACAATAGATTAGAAAAAAAACAAATCAAGGTCATTCTTTAAATTATGAATCTCTTTGATATTATATAAAATATGATGCAAATACACTATCAAAGGCTGAGTTTGGTTATGAGTAGAAAGCAAATATTCATCCAATATATTCAGATCAAATGAATATGGTATAAACCTTAAATAAATAACTGATAAGAAGGAAATATCTTGTAAATAAGTAAACAAATGATAGCAAAAATCTCATGTAAGCCCATGGGAAATATAATGTTTTAGTAGAAACCTGACAACACAATTAAACTAATAAATGTGAAATGCAAAATATATCAATTCAATAACTCTGCAGTGAGTGTTCTATTTTGCTTTCTCAATGAAGTAGCTTATTTATTATTACTTTTACGAATAAAAATAAGTACTGAGAATTTTAAAAAGCCAGAGCTCTTTCAAATTCCTTTGATGGAATAGAATACGAGTAATATAACTGATTTCCAAGGGACTATAGAAAACTTGTTTATTTTAGGTTTTATAAGAACAATGCTGTTCCCAACACAGATATTGGCTTGGTTTCAGCAAAACTGCAAGAACACTGAATAATTTGGGCATTGGTGAGAAAATGTTGCAATCTAGTGCAAAAGAAAGTAATCAATTTTTCTCTCTAATGTTTTTTAGACATACAGAGGTTTTGTGATTGTGTCATATTTCTACTTGAGTATGCAAGGAAGATTAGTCCTTAATGTATAATTTGCCATTACAAATAAAATCAAGCAAAGTATTTCACAAATCGTGGCAGCCATTAGCAAATGGTTTACTTAAAGAATCACAAATCTCTGGGCTCAAATAGTAGACAAAGTACACACAGTGATCATCAGACAAGAAGGGGATGTATGAGTTTACCCATTTTTTTATGGTTTGCATTTGCCTATCTAGGTAGGATACCTGCTTCATCCAGCCAATGTTCCTAGAAGTATGGTGCTATAACAATACATTGCCAAGTCTCCTTTTCATGTGAAGAGAGTAAAGAAGTATTTTAGCAGTTTAGTAGAGATATAACCAGGTTGACTGACAAAGACTAAAACCTCAAGTTTAACTTAGGAATAATACACCAAATAATCCAATTTCTTCTCCATTACACATGATCCAATGATTGCAATGTCTGCCTTATTTATCTATAGTCTCTGAACTCAATCATTTCAATAATGCAATTGCTGATGGGGGATTAGCGACCCTAAATCTCCTGAAGTTGGTAACATGTCATGTGGTAAAAAGGCTAATTAGAAAGGCCTTGATAGACTTCAGAGGGAAGTGCGACCACACTCCCAATACCTCTGTTGCTGAACCTGAGTTCCAAGAGCCTTAGAAATACTGTGAAATGTTTTGCCATTTGGGAAATTAAAATTTACAGTGACAAAATTGCATATGTTTAAAAAAAAGCAAAACAAAACCAAAGAATGACTTCAATTAATGGGTTAGCCTAGGGAAATGGATTTTTATTTGTTAAGAACCAAGGGACTGAATAAAAATCCATCAGTATACAGTACCAGGTAATTCTAATTAACTACTATAAGCAAGAAGTTTGTCTCACTTAGTTGAGAAGTCACAGGGGAAAATAACATTTCCTACTTAATACATAGACTTTATCTAACACTCTGCAAAGGAAAAGGGTCTTATCTCCCTAACAAACCTTTTCTTGTTTTTCTGTTCATACTAAGTTGCTAATCAGTGGTCGATTAAGTATTTTCATGTTCATAGTACTTTGAAATCATAACTTTAACTTTTATAATAGAAACATTCTTTATCATAGCACCTTGCCTTTAATGAAGTGTAGAAATTAAAGATGTAGCTAGAATTTGGGGAGGATAAAGGAGATGGAGTTTCAGACTGTATATGGGAGTACAGAGAAATATGATCACCTGACTAACCATTTATATCTTTCCTCAACTTTTCTTGAAATGACAATTTATTAACAAAGTAAGTTACATGAAAAATTATTAATCTCCTAATCTATGTTAAAAATCTCCCTTTATAGCTCATACATAAATACTTTTTATACATAGGTGAATATCAGTATTTATTCTGTACTTTTTACATAACCTTCAAAATGTATTTCTTCATTTGTCTAAATACTAATTAATTGGTTAGATAATATTTTCTCATCTTAAGGTGTGAAAATTTATTAAACTCTCTACTAACATGAAATATATTACTTTCAATAATTATTGATCTCAGGAATAATTTTATTCCATTTGTTGTAAAATTCAATGACTTATTTGAAAATTATGCTGCATTTTTCTTTAAGAACAATCCTAGGAATGAGAGTAATAAATGAAAAGAAGGGCTGGGAAGGTGGCTCAGTGGTAGAGCACTTACCTTGCATGCTCAAGGCCCTGGGTTCGATTCCTCAGCACCACATAAGCAAAAAGAAAAAAGCCGGAAGTGGCGCTGTGGCTCAAGTGGTAGAGTGCTAGCTTTGAGCTGAAGAGCTGAGGGACAGTGCCCAGGCCCAGAGTTCAGGCCCCATGATCAGACCCAAAAAATAAATAAATAAATGAAAAGAAATGATGCTACATAGCTTTTCCTTATATACAATGACCAACATGTAATACCTTTAGCAATGAAAGAGTAAATTGTTTTCAGCATAACATGACGAAAAGTGAAAATTATGAGAAAAAATGAATGTTATTAAATGCAATATAATGTTTCAAGCTAACTTAAATTTCTATTTCTTTGATGATTAGATAGATATATTTAAGCTAATTAAAGCCACTGGAAGCATTAAACTTTGATTCTCTGAGTTAGTCAGGTGAGTATAAAATTGAGTTTTAGGGACTCCATGAATAGAACTTATTATACAATGGCATATCACTAAATAAAATTATTTATAAGGTTGAACTGCCTCAATTCCTTATAAAATGTACCAAATGAATCTTGTTAAAAGAATGATCTCATTATACAAAGGTTTCAAGCGAATTCATTAGAACAAGGCAAAGACCCAAGGGTATAGCTGCAGTGTTTCAAATTTTATTTGTCTTTGATTGAAAATTTGATTTATTAATAGCATTTTGCTGATTCTTTTATCCCTGTGTGTAGCATAATTCATCTTTATCTTCTTTTCAGGAAAAAACAAGAAAACTTTGTTTATAGATTCATTTGTTTGATCTTTCTCTAGTTTCACAGTTTATTACTGAGCTGTATGTAAGAAATATAAAAACTATGAGTACTTTTTAAGTAGAAGATCCTATTATAGGCACTTTCCGCAAATTAGAAAGGGAGAGTTGGGTCATTCATTTGGTCAGAATAATAGCTTATTGCTTTTTGAGGGAACTGTTACCTTACCAGTTAGAACAAGGATCTCATTACCTCTATGTTTTGTTGTTGCAGGTGTCATTGGTGTTTTGTTGCTGCTGTTCTAATTGGTGTTTTGTTGTTGCTGTTGTCATTGGTGTTTTGTTATTGCTGTTGTTATTGGTGTTTTGTTGTTATTGTTGTTCAGTGGTTACAGAGTCCAGCTGAAACATCTCCATGATCTAAGGTTCTTTCTTTCTGTCTCTTTCTGTCTCTTTGTCTCTCTCTGTTTCTGTCTCTGTCTCTCTCTGTCTCTCTCATGCTATCATACCTGTACTGAGGGATTTGGACTCATAAACTCAAGCTCTTGCTCAATTTTCTTGGTTATGGTTGGACCTCTACCATTTAAACCACATCTCCACTCCAGTTTTGGGTTGTTTGTCTTTGTTTTTGCTTTTTGCTGGTTAATTGTAGATGAATTCATGCAAAAGCAAGATTCTTTTTTATTTTTAAATATTTTTATTGTAAAAATAGTGTACAGAAGGGTACAGTTACATGAGTAAGGTAATGAGTACATTTCCTATTGAGCATTGTTACCTCCTCCTTTGTTTACCTCCTACCATCCCTTCCCTCTCCACCTAACCAACTCCTCCTTCCTCCCTGCCCCAAGTTGTAAAGTTCGTTTTCAACTTAGTGTCATGTACATCTCATTGTTACAATGTGTAAACCTGTATCCTTATTTCAGCATTTTGTTATTTCCCTTCCCCTCCCCAAATTAGAAAAATGTATATACAAGACGCAGGACACTGACATCAATACAGTAAAAACAGGGGTTATATTATGAGGGAAGCACATACAAAAGAAGCAAAAAAAAATCTCATAGTACATTTAAAAAATGTTAAAAGCAATAGCAAGCAAGAAAGAAACAAAAACAAAAACAAAAAACAGTTGTGTTGAGCCGGGTGCTGGTGGCTCACGCCTGTAATCCTAGCTACTCAGTAGGCTGAGAACTGAGGATTGTGGTTCAAAGCCAGCCCAGGTAGGAAAGTCCATGAGACTCTTATCTCGAATAAACCTTTACAAAACTGGAAGTGGGTTGTGGCTCAAGCAATAGAGCACTCGCCTTGAGCTGAAGAGCACAGGGACAGCACCCAAGCCAAGAGTTCAAGACCCACGACTGACCAAAAAACCCAAAAACACAAAAAAACAGTTGTGTCCCTAGTTTGGTGTTCATTTCACTTAACCTCAACTTATATGGTCATATATCTGTGTCCTAAACTTATACTAGTTATTGCAAATAATGGGACCTATGTTTCTTTGGGCCTGGCTTACTGCAATTAATATAATTTTTTCCAAGTCTTTCCATTGCCTAACAAATGGGGCAATGTCATTCTTTCTTATGGAGGCATAGAATTCCATTGTACCTATATATATCACATTTTCTCGATCCATTCATCTACTGAGGGACATCTGGGTTGGTTCCATATATTTGCTATGGTAAATATTGCTGCAATAAACATAGTTGTGCTGGTAGCTTTTGTATAACCTTGTTTGTGATCATTTGGGTAAATGCCCAAAAGTAAGATTGTTAGGTTATAGGGGAACTCTATGTGGAGTCTTTTGAGGAACCTCCATACTGCTTTCCAAAGTGGTTGAACAAGTTTGCACTCCCACCAAAAATAAGGTTCCCTTTTGGCCACATCCCTTCCAGCATCTATTGTTATTACAGTTCTTGATTATAGCCATACTAACTGGGGTGAGGTGGAATCTCAAGGTTGTTTTGATTTGCATTTCTTTTATGGCTAGAGAGGTTGAACATTTCTTCATGTGTCTATTGGCCATTCTTACTTCCTCTTCAGAGAGGTTTCTCTTTACATCTTTAGTCCACTTGTTGATGGGGTGGTTGTTTCTTTGAGGATTTGTTGTTGCCCCCAACAACAAATTTTAGTTCTAAGTATATTTTAGATATGAGTCTCTTGTCCATTATAATGCTAATGAAGATCTCCCAATTTGTGGGCTTTATTGATTTTGCTAGCTATGTCTTTTCCCATGCAAAATCTCTGCAGTTTCATGCAATCCCATTTGTCTAACCATTCTTTGATTTGTGGTTTCTAGGTCTTTATTAAGAACATTTCAGCCTGTGCCAAGGAGACCTAGGGTTTCTTCTATTCCTTCCTGTAATATTTCCAGGGTGTCTGCTTTGACTCAGAGGTCTTTGATCCATTTGGAGTTGATTCTGGTGCAGGGTGATATATAAGGATCTAGCTTTAGTTTTCTACAGGTGGTTAACCAATTTTGCCAGCATCACTTACTGAAGATGCTGTCTTTCTTCCATTCTAATTTTTTAGCTCCCTTATCAAAGATTAGATGCCTATAGATCTGTGGGCTCATTTCTGGCTCTTCAGATCTATTCCAATACCCTCAGGTCTATTCTTGTGCTAGTACCAAGCTGTGTTGATTACTATGGCTTTGTAGTAGAGTTTGAAATTTGTTTTTGATATTCTTCCAGCACTGGGCTTTTTGCTAGGCATTGTTTTTGCTATTTGGGATCTTTTATTGTTCCATGTGAATTTTGGGGTTGCTTCTTTTGTTTCATTGAAGAATGAGGTTGGAATAGTGATAGGTATCACACTGAATTTGTAGATAGCCTTAGGAAGTATTGCCATTTTCACAATGTTGATCCTTCTGATCCAAGATCATGGGAGGGTTTTCCACTTTCTAAGTTCTGTTTTGATTTCCTTTTTCAGGTTTTTAAAGTTTTCATCATAGATGTCCTTCACTTCTTTAGTTAAGTCAGCTCCTAGGTATTTTATTTTTTGTGGGGCTATTATGAAAGGAGTTGCTTTCCTGATTTCAACCATGTTTTTCTCCTTGTTGGCATACAGAAAAGTCACTGATTTTTGATGGTTAATTTTATACCCTGCTACTTTGTCCAAGTTTCAAATCAGCTCAAGTAATTTGGGAGTGGAGTCCATGGGATTCTCTAAGTACAAGATCATGTCATCTGCAAAGAGGGAGAGTTTTACTTCATCTTTTCCTATTTGGATCCCCTTTATATTTGCCTCTTGTTTTATTGCTGTAGCTAAGTATTCTAATATTAAATTGAAGAGAAGTGTAGAGAGTGGGCATCCTTGTCTTGTTCCTGAGTTTAGAGGAAATGGCTTTAGCTTTTCACCATTAATTATAATGCTGGCTGTAGGTTGTCATATACAGCTTTTATTATATTGAGGAATGTTCCATGGATTCCTAATTTTTCCAGAGTCTTCATCATAAAGGGGTGTTGGATCTTGTCAAATGTGAAAGGATCAGATTCTTTTAATGGTTTCCAACAATGGATTATTTACACGCAAAATTCCATTTTGTGCAAGAATTAGAACATTATTTGAAAAACAAAATAAATAATTGAGATGTTACATAATTTGCCTACATTTACATAGAAAATATGTATTAAAACTACTTCAACCTACATATTTGATTCCTAAGTATCCAAATAACTGAGTCTGTGTCATATTGCTTCCAGATTTGGTCCTGTGCGTAATACTTCCTCCACTGTACTTCCTCCTAGGGGTCCCTTATATATTTGAAAACACCTCTGTTAATAAAAAAAAAAAACCTATTTTAATACATCTGCCATTGCCTTAGTCTTGGATTTTGTAACTGTATAAATAAACTGTATAACTTTTTCCTATATATAAGAAAATCCTTCTGTAGAAGTAACAGGCTAAATTAGAGAAGGTTCTTTAAACTTAGATATCAGGTACATTTGACAGGAAGAGATGTAAAGCAGAATGCCATACTCCCAGAAAAGGGGAAGTGTGAGGAGTTAGAAATGATTGAAAACATGATAAATAAGTCAGTCTAGTAGTAGAGGTATATATATATATATATATATATATTACTATCTATCATCTCCTCCTTCTCTCCCTCCTTCCTTATTCCACCTCTAATCATTCTCTTCTATTTTCTCTGGATCTTCTGATTGTAATATTAATCAGAAAATATTTTTGATTTTAAGGCTAATACTAATGAATCTGCAGCAGACCTAGGTAGGTAGAAAAAAGGTGATCAAAATATTGATATTAGTATTATTTTAATAATGATACTTTACAGATATTTGAAAGTTGCATTGTGTACAAAATGTAGCCCTTAAAAATAACTTAGCCGGGCGCCGGTGGCTCACGCCTGTAATCCTAGCTACTCAGGAGGCTGAGATCTGAGGATCACTGTTCAAAGCCAGCCCGGGCAGGAGAGACCGTGAGACTCCTATCTCCAATAAACCTCTAGAAAACCGGAAGTGGTGCTGTGGCTCAAGTGGTAGAGCGCTCGCCTTGAGCTGAAGAGCTGAGGGACAGCGCCCAGGCCCAGAGTTCAAGCCCCACAACCGACCAAAAAAAAAATAACTTATTTATTAGTTTTCATCCCATTTGGTTATTACACTGGACACAAGAGTCTAGTCAGTATGGTTTTTGTGTATTTCCAAGAGAGTTATTGTACTGATTAGCATAGCCATTCCATTCTTCCTCCTATGAAGTATCTAAATGAGAATATCACCTGAATGACAATGAGCATTTTGTCTTTACTAACAAAAACAGAATCTAGATACTTTAGCAAATAATCTTTCACGGCTTTATTTTATCAAATCTCCATTCATCTATGTATCTATGTATCTATTATACTAGTCTATTTATAATATACAATAATTATTATAAAATCTTTTAATATATTTTATAAAACATATGTATATTGAAAATAATCAGTCTACATAGAATTTTTCTTCTCAGAATCATATACTCTAGCAGATATAATATGTTAAATATTAAATTTTCTTAAAATTCCATGCTACTAATTTTATTCAGTTACATGAATCCCTTGGTTTTCTTTTAAGAACAGCATCAGTTATGTAAATGTTAAAAGGATCTCTTCTCTTATCCACAGTAGCGTTCTTGCAGGTATACACATACCATATGCATATAAACAGATACAGGCTTTGGAGAACCAGCCAACTACTGGAGATATATAGCAAGAGTGGCTCTGAAATACAAGTTGGCCTTTGAATTTGGCCCAATCTCACCATCAAGTAACAACTCTGTGCTCACAAGTCCAAAAGGTTTAAGGTATCGTTTGAAGACAGAAACAGATAAGCAAAATTTTATGTAGTTCAGCCTACACTCTCATTTTTCTTTTTCAGTTTTCATCTTAAATAATGAAAGCAGTATGGCTGGAAAGGTCAAATGCTTTAGGTTTTGTCAGGCAGTTTGGGATTTCTGCAGTGAAGAACACATCCCAATTCCCTGGAATGTCAGATTGCAGCTGAGTCGGTCACTAGAACCAGGACAGATGGGATCCCCTGGGAAGGCTGGCCCACTTCCCTTCTTAGCATACACAATTAAAACTTGAAACTATTGATTTCTCTGACCTGAAATTTGTTTTAAAAAGGAAAGGAAAAGAAGCTATTCATTTAACCTTCCAGCAAGTTCAAGCCAAAGATTTGAAAACTGTTTCTCTACAAAAAGTTTAGGAAGGGAAGCAGATGATATACAAGTAGAATAACATATTTTTATACAGATTATTTAATTTAGAAGTTGTCAGCAAGTGGCCATTGGTAGGAAACTGCATGTGATTGATCAATAGTGCCATTGCTAATATTAAGGTCTATGATTGGCTTCAAAAAAATGTGACTTGGATGCCTTCTGTGATTACCTGAAGAATGTCTTAGCATCTAATCTCTAGCAATATTTTGCACTGAAAAGTTTCACAAGCCATGATCATTTTTTTTCTCCTATAAAGTAGGCAGTTGACAAGCAAAAATATGATTTTTTAAAGGTATCATGAAAGCCAATTTCACTTTTGGTTTGCTTGGAGATGATCCTAGCATTATACCTCACACAAAATAGGTTCTCAGTATATGTTTATTGAGTGAATGAATAAATATGGATCTTTGGATAGGAATCTTGGCTTTTGTCATAAAAGAGTTAATTTATTTTTCCAAATATTAATTTTATCTGGCTTCTTCTTAGGGTTACTATAGTGTGAAGATGAATACCATGTTGATCAAAAATGTTAATTTGGTTAAGAACATAGTATATTAATTTTGGTATTTGTGATTACCATTATTTCTCATTTTGTAATCTGGTCCTCTCATACTGTGATCTCCAATTTCAGACATCTCAGTGAATGTTTCAAAAGTAATGGGAATGAGCTGGGCAATAGTGCCTCATCCTTGTAATCCTAGGTACTCAGAAGGCTGAGATCTGAGGAACATGGTTCAAAGCCAGCCAGGGCAAGAAAATACATGAGACTTTTAACTCCCATTAATCACCGAAAAGCTGGAAGTTGAAGTATGTTCCAAGTGGTCTCACCTTGGGACCTTAAGCATAACAGTTTAAGGACAATTCCTAAAATAATGAACAAAAGAAAGAAAGAAAAAGGAATGGGATTATTAACATGGTTGTATCAGGATATAAATATGCATATATAGTATATGTGTATATATGCATAAAATTACTTATCCCACAAGTGTATTAAATGCATATTATATATCAACTGCTTCATTTAATGTGTTTGAAGATTATTTGTGGTATTATAGATAGCAGTTTGTCACTCTTTCCTATTAGTAACTATTGTTTCATAATATAAGCATATAACAATTTATTTCTCCCTGTCTTGATTTGGCATTTTTCTAGCTTTTGACTATAATAACTGAAGTTGCCATAGACATTTATTTTTGTCAGTCATGGGGCTTGAACTCTGGGCTTGACACTGTCCCTCAGATCTTCAGCTCAAGATTAGCACTCTACCACTTAGGCACAATGCCACTTCTGGTTTTCTGCTGGTTTACTGGAGATAAGAGTTTCACAGACTTTCCTGCCCAGTCTGGCTATGAACCGTGATCCTCAGATCTCAGCCTTCTGAGTAGCTAGGATTACAGGTGGGAGCCACTGGTGCCTGGCAATGCATGGACATTTTTAAGTGAATAGATTGTGTGGACAAACTATTTTTTGTTAGTAGAACTCTGGGCCTTGAGCTTGTTAGGTGGGTATTTACTATTGAACTACACTTCCAGCCCTGTTTTCTGCCAGTATTTTTTGATATAGGGTCTTGCTTCTTCACAGTCGGTTGCTTGAAGCCACTGACCTGCTTTAACAAGTATATAAACTTTTTTTCATTTTCTGCAGTTATATATGAATAGAATTATACGGTATGTGTTTTTTTTTTTAACTAAGCATGTTTTCTCTTAACAAGCTATGTTGTGTGTATCAATAACTCATTTCCTTTTCCTGGATGAGTAATCTCCTATTGCTTCAGTATGCCACTATTGTTTTTTACTTATTCACATGTAGATAAATATATTTGGTTCTTGGATCTTACATGTACATTTGTAAAGAACAAATATCTAAAAGTTGATTTGAGTACACAATTTCTTTTCTGTAGGGTAGACAGCAAATTGTGAAATGACTGGTTATATGATAGGTATCTTTGCTTTTCTTAAAATATCAAGGTTTTCCCCAAGTCCTTTATGAAAATAATTCTAGACTTTTTTTTTAATCAAAAGCACATGAGAGTTGCACTTAGTTATGTCTCCGATATTCTTAGAATGGCCAGAATACAAGGTAGTGGTGATATTTGTAAATATTAGCCATCCCATAGAGTAAGTAACAAACAGTACCTTCTTTGTGTGTATGTGTTTTAAATATTTTATATTTTATAATTTTATTGTCAAGGTATTGTACAGAGGGATTACAGTTACATATGTAAGGTAATGAGTACATCTTTTGTTGAACTTGTTATTCCCTTCCTCATTTTTCTCCCATTTTCCTTCCCTCCTTAATAATCTCCCATAATTTGTACAGATCATTTCCAACATATTTTCTTGTGAGTATCGGTATTTCATAGGTTCCCACTTTGTCCTTTGTCTCACCACTTTGTTGTTCCTTTTCCCTTCCCTTTAGATAAACGTATATACAATATCTTCTTGTATGTTTAATTTCCGTTCTTCAATGACTAATGATGTTGAAAATTATTTTATATGCCTATTGTCCTATTTTCAAATATCAGGCTTCTTAATGAGCTGTTTGTCTTCTTAACAATTTACTTCAGAATTCATATATTATTTGTATATACATATATAGTGAATTGAGGATTATTCATTAAAGATGCCTCTGGAAAAAATAAGATCTTAATTTTGATATATATTTTTTTTTGGTCTGGTCATGGGTCCTGAACTCTGGGCCTGGTTGCTGTCCCTCAGCTCTTCAGCTCAAGGCTAACGCTCTACCACTTGAGCCACAGCACCACTTCCAACTTTTTTCTTTTTGCTAATGTGGTGCTGAGGAATCGAACCCAGGGCCTCATGCATGCAAGGCAAGCGCTCTACCACTGAGCCACCTTCCCAGCCCAAGATTTTAATTTTGAAGAAGTCTATTTTTTTTTCCTTTTGTAGCTCATTCCATTGTGTTCTAAGAACTTTGTACACAAAACTATCACAAAGATTTTCTTTTCTCCTAAGAATTTTATATTTTGCAGTTTATCATTTAGGTCTCTAATACTGTTTGAGTCAATTTTTGTGTACGGTATAAGGTAAGAGTTGATGTTAACATGTGACCTATGTATGTATCTATTAATAAATCATTCATACAATTCTCTTGACATTTTGTCAAAAGTCAATTCATTTACACATTTGCCTTTTCTAGACCCTCTTTCCCTATTCTTAACCACTTCAGATATCCAAACCATTGTGATCATTATGGTTTTGTAGTAGGCTTGGAAATCAGTTACAGTAAACCCTCTAATTTTATTCTTTTACATTTTAAATTGGTGAGATTATTCTTTATCCACTGAATTTTTATATAGCTTTTTAAAATCAACTTGTTAATTCCTACCAAAAATGTCTACTGTCACTTGGATGTGGTTTACACTGAATCCATATTTCAGTTTAGAAACAACTGTGATAATGTTAATTTTTAGTCTGGTCAATTAAGTTTTTGCAAAGCAGCTAGACACGAATAGCTCATACCTGCAATCCTAGCTACTCAAAAGGTTGAGATCCCAGCATAGCAGTTCAAAGGCAGCCCAGGCAGGAAATCTATGAGAATCTTATATCCAACTGACCAATAGAAAAAAAGCTGGCAGTGGAGCTGTGGTTTAAATGGTAGTGCTCTAGAGTACAAAAGCTTAGGGACAGCCAGTCCTCAGGCCTTGAGGTCAAGACCCAGGACACAGAGAGACAGACAGACAGACAGACAGACACAGAGAGAAACAGAGACAGAGAGACAGAGACAGAGAGAAAGAGATAGAGAGACAGAGACAGAGAGAGACACACAGAGAGAATTGGCAAAGCTACTGAGGTAAGAAGAAAAGAAATATTTTAACAAAATATCTTATCTTCTGTAAGAACTGGGTATTTCCATGAGGTTTTTTTTCTTTCAGTTTTGTGACACACAACATCTAGGTACATGTGGCTCATACCTTAATTTTAATTATTGGGGAGGGGGGGATAAAGAAGATGTGGTTCAAGGCCACATTGGGCAAAATGTAAGAGACACCCATTTCAATAAAAAAGGGGGTATAGTATCGTGCGTCTGTTATTCCTAGCTATGGAAGAAAATAATAAATAGAAGGATAAAATTCCAGGCTGACACAGGCAAAAAAAAAGAAAACTGGGGGCTGGGAAGGTGGCTCAGTGGTAGAGTGCTTGCCTTGCATGCATGAGGCCCTGGGTTCGATTCCTCAGCACCACATAAGCAGAAAAAAGCCAGAAGTAGTGCTGTGGCTCAAGTGGTAGGGCACTAGCCTTGAGCTGAAGAGCTAAGGGACAGCGCCCAGGCCCAGAGCTCAGTGCCCACAACTGGTAAAAAAAAAAAGAAAAAAGAAAGAAAGAAAACTGATCTCATAAATAACCACAGTACAAAGGTCTACAGGTATTGCTTAAGTGGTAGAGCACTTGTCTAGCCAACACAAGGCCCTGACTTCAACCCCCAATATTGCCTGTTCCTCCTTCCCTCCCCAGAACCCACATAACATTTTCCTACTCTTGTCCTTCAAATAATTTAGACCATAAGAGCCTGTCTTGTCATTATAATGACTGGTATCTTCTGCTGGAAAAAAAGAGTCATATCATACCAAAATTCTTGATCATTATTTGTACATAGGGAAAATTAGTTTATGTTTTGTCTTGATACCTTAAAATTAACTGAAAATAAGGGCTCACATATTAAAACATGAAACCTAAAGCCATAGACCTCTTGAGGGAAATATAAAAGAATACAATTGTAACATGATTTTGGATTAAGAATCCCCAACATACTAACCAAAATGAGAAATAGAAACCTTATATGTTGGAGATCATCAAAATAAAAAAAATGCTTATTTAGATAAAGAAAATATTAAGGCAATAAAATGAGAGGACACTGCCTGGAAGAAAATACTCAAAATACACATCTGACAAATTTTGGTCAATAATATAGAAAAGACTTTTAAAAGCAATAATAAACAATTTAATTAAAAGTAAGCATAAATATTGAACTGTCAGTTTACAAAAAAAAGATATATGAATGGCCAATAAACATGTAATAGGTATTAAGATCATTAGTCATCCTGGAAATGCAAATTAAAAAAAAACAAATGAAGAACAAAACAAATTGTAAAAAACAAATTGTAATCTCAATGAAATACAATTTTATACCTGGTAGAATGGGTAAGATTTAAGAAGGAAAAAGAATACATAATTATTAAGAATATAGAATAATCTCAAATGCACTGAGGGTATTTAAAAATGACTGGGACATTTTTGAGAATTTTTTTCCTTGTAAAGTAAAATATCTCTCTATGGTAGAGTTGTAATTCTCATCTCTGCTTCCTATTGTTATCCAAGAAACTCAAGGCCTAGGGAAATAGATAAACCAGACTTTATCTCTTACTATTAGGAACTAATTAATATGGCTTACTTTATGTATATCCCCAATGCTTCTGTTTAGATTATGGAAGAGGACATTAGTACAACACCATGCCAAAGGATGCTTAGTTTCTACTCTAAGATCTTGGAAGAGTCTTAACACTTAAGGTAGATTGAGTCCCTGTACATTTTTGAGCTATAGATGAGGGAGTCTTCAGTTATCACATTAGCCATGAGAGTCAGGGCTGTTAGGTGTCCACCATATGCAAAGAAAATATGTAAAAAAACAATTCAAGAAGATTCAGAGGAAACAATGAAGATCAACAAAGTAAGGGGAAAAAGAGGACAAATATCCCAATAGCTGGCTTTTAATGTATTCTAGTAGAGTAATATAATGAATAAAACAAAAGGAAAAAAAAGGAAGACCAATTAATATGTGGTGTAGTTTATACTTACATTGTGATTTGCTGAGTTGAGTGCAGGACATTATTTTTCTGCAGAATGTTCATATTTTCAATGTGCCACTTGCTTTTTTCTTTATAACTTGCAGTAAAACTTCATTTTGTTGTTTCGGATTGCTTCTAAAATTTAACGATGTCATTGTGAATTCAAATACCATCCTCCAGAGTGCTGCCCTCTATGAACCTTCCTAGGATTCATTTGCAAAGTTTAGGAATAAAGTCTATTACCATTTCATGGTTGGAAATATTAACTATGCAATTTGAAATGCATAACGAAATTCCCTAAACAATTTCAAGGCCACACAAGCATTAAAAATAATCAAATCTGTAGTGCTCTCATGATGTAAGGTTTAGATTTTTTTATTTTACATTAAGATATTTATTAGAACCTGGTAGTCTACACCTAGTTATTTAAACACTGCTAGAAAAAAAAAACTGTGGATAATTAAAGGCAAAGCAAAGCATCAGTGCCATTCCAGTGGAAAGCAAGAGTTACGAGAGAAAGGTTCAGTTGATAATTAGCTAACAATAGTAGAACTCTGTCTCCTAACCAGATTTACTCAGAGATGTCTGTGAAAAAAAATCCAAATTGCCAGGGCAAGATTGTTTATCGCAATGCACAAACAGTTTTATGAATTATGCCATGTTTGAAATACAGGACACATTTTAATTTACATCTGATGTTTAAAATGTTTCCTCAATGAGGATCAGGTGTCCATCGTACTTAGCTGAGCAGATTCATGTGTGGGATCTGACAACAACTGTAAAGGAGAGGGAAGATGGTCTCATTTAACTTCATAGTGCTAACACTGAGAAACTGCCTTTTATGCTATGAAATCATGGAATAATTCCTCCACTCCCACCTTTTAGTGTAATTGAAGGCATTTGCAGAAGTTGTCATTGAAGGCCTGTTGTCTCCCAGCCACAGCAACAAGTAATACAGTGTCAGGATTTCTGATTATTATTTCAGGTTGGCACAAACTAACTATAGAACTTGTTGAAGTCTCTCAACATTTTTTTTAAAACAAGAAGCAGATTGCTAAACATTTTCTAAATTCTCCTCTGCTCATAAAACAGGTTTCTAGTTTAATTCATCACTGTTATCCGGCTTATCAAAATGCAATAATGTATTAATTAATTCTCAAGGTGTAGAATGCTACCAGAATATTATACTATCTCTAGGCTATATATAGCTATAGATATATAGATAGAGATATAAAAATAATCATTATAGCAGCTAGGTTTCATGGAATGCTATCTCTCGGACACAGTTTTATTTAAGTGGCATATATGTTCATTTAATTATTATAATATACTAAGTTTATCAAAGAGAAAATAGAGCAGAGAAGTAAAGTGGTTTTCCTTGTCAATACAAGACAGAACTGAAGGCAGAGCTTCACCAATTAAGGCTGGAATGCATGTTCTTCACCACCATATTCTCAGCCTTTTTACGTTGTAGGTGATGCATGGTAATGGGGAAAGCATTATGTTAAAACTGAGAGAATAAAGAGCCATGGTTAAGCAAAGGTGCTGAACCCTCTTCAACACAAAGTGTAGATGCCTCATGAAATCTGTAAGTAATTAGACACCTTAAAGCAGGGCCGACTCAAAGTGTCTAGGGAAGGCTATTTTTGCCCATCTCCTCATAGTCCCACAATTATCATATGGAAGCCAGTAATACTTACAAGGTTGTATTCTTGATTTTGCAAACACCTGTGTGATCTGATAACCACCATGGAAAGGAGCATAAATGAGAGAAAAAGGAAGAAATGGAGTTAGTTTGTCATTATATAAGAAGTGAGAAACCCTGCTTATCTGTTACTTTTGTTCAATATATTCCTAACAACCTAATAATTGAGTTACCAGTGAATGGTACAAATGATTGAATACATGTTCCACACCACATCATAAATATATTGAAATTCTAAATTCTCATTTAATGGTATTCTGAAATGAGGGATTATGGGAGGAAATTAGGTAATAAGAGTGAAATGTTTATGCTTGAGATTACTACCTTGATGAAAGGGGTCTAAACATTCCCTTGCCCCTCCCACCATTTGAAGATATCATGCAAAGACAATATTATTGCTGCCCAAATAAAATCTTAACAAGAGCATAACTGTGATGGAACAGAGATCTCAAACTTTCAGATGCCAGAAAACTGGGAAAAACAAGTTCTAGTATCTTTTAGCCAGTGTGTGGTACTTTGACATAACTAAGATGAACAGATATACACTTACAGAACAGTTCTGCTTTTGTAGAACATTTAGGTCTAAGTATTCAAAATCATATATAATAATTTTTTCCAAGTCTTTCCATTTACTAACAAATGTGGCAATGTCATTCTTTCTGATGGAGGCATAGAATTCCATTGTGTATGTATACCATATTTTCTTGATCCATTCATCTACTGAGAGACATCTGGTTCCATATGTTAGCTATGGTAAATAATGCAGCAATAAACATAGTTGTGCTGGTAGCTTTAGTATGGTCTTGTTTTTAATCATTCGAGTAAATGCCCAAAAGTGGGATTGCTGGGTCATAGGGAAAGTCTTTGTGGAGTCTTTTGAGGAACCTCCATACTACTTTCCAAAGTGGTTGAACAAGTTTATACTGCCACCAACAATGCAGTAGGGTTCCCTTCTGGCCACATCCCTTCCAGCATCTGTTGTTATTAGAGTTCTTGATTTGTATATCTTTTATGGCTAGAGAGGTTGAGCATTTCTTCATGTGCCTATTGGCCATCCTTCTTTCCTGTTCAGAGAAGTTTCTCTTTAAGTCTTTAGCCCACTTATTTATTGGGCAGTTGTTTCTTTGAGGATTTGTTGTTGGGGAATTTAATTATTTGAGTTTCAGGTATATTTTAGATATGAGACCCTTGTCCATTGTATGGCTAGTGAAGATCTTCTCCCAATCCCTGGGCTTTCCATTGATCTTGCTAGCTATGTCCTTTGCCATGCAGAAGCTCTGCAACTTCATGTAATCCCATTTGTCCAACCTTTCTTTGATTTTTTTATTTCTGGGTCTCTATTAAGAAAATTTTGGCTTGTGCCAAGGAGAAATTGAGTTTCTCCTATTCCGTCCTGTAATGTTTTCAGAGTGTCTGCTTTGACCCTGAGGTCTTTGATCCATTTGGAGCTGATTCTGGTGCAGGGTTATATATAAGGATCTAGCTTTAGTTTTCTACAAGTTTTTAGTTTTCTACAATTTTGCCAGCACCACTAAGTCCCATGGTTTCCCTTATTTGCAATAACTAGTATATGTCTGAGACAAGCAGAAACGGTCAGACAAGTTGATGTTAGGTGAATGAACCCCAAGATAAGGACTTAAATTATTTTTCTTGCTATTGTTTCTAACATATTTATAAGATGATTTCTTTGTTGCTTTGTATGTCCCTCCCCCACGGTATAACCGCTGTTTTCACTGTATTTGCTGTTGGTATAATTTGTGGAGGGGAAGGGAAAAAAAAAACAAATTGTTTAAATAGGGATACAGGTGGACCCATTGCAACATTGCATAACAAGAGGTTATGTGGAAAAACGAACTTTACAACTTTGGCAGGGGGCGGGGCGGGGGTGATGGGAGGGCAGGGATGGTAAGGGGAAACAAAGGAGGAGGCAGCAATGCTTGATAAGAAAAGTACTCATTTCCTTGCTCATGTAAATGTAACCCCTCTGTATGTTATTTTGAACATTAATAAAAAGAATAGGAAAATTGAGGGAAGAAGTTGGGTCAGGAGGAATGCGAGAGAATGATGAAAGGGATAATATCAATCAAGATGGATTGTACTTATAAATATATTTATTCAACACTAACCCCTTTGTGCAATTTGTTAAAGATAATAAAAATATAATAAAAATACTAAAAAGCAAAAAAATCATAAATAATAGTGTCATGATTAGCTTTATATATGGATCCTAATCTATTGGTCTTTTAGTTTGAAATACACAAACATATTTATTTAATTCAAGATGATAGCCTTTTCTTTCTAGGGTTCTGATATATTTGAAAGGTGTGCTTTTTAAACACTGAGTTCGTGTTGTTTTCTTTTTCTTCCCACTGCTGAAAATGAGATAGTGGCAGAGAGTGGTGTAGCATTAGCAGCAGGCTAGATTCAAGAACTCTACGATTCCTTTCAAATCTTACTTGGAATTAGAAAGTTATTTCCCATGGACTTTTCAAAGGGAGATTCAATGAGTAGTAACATCATATTTTTGGCCAGGAAGATTACCCGTGGAAATCCAATACAAAACTTTAAACAAACGTCTGAGAAACCTATTATTCCTGGCTAACCACTCACACCATATCTTAGATTGTTTGATATCGGAATTACTTAAACTTACTTTTACTTGAGGTATCTATCTGCTGGAAATTTGAACAAAAATTTCACAGCCTCTGAGTAAATATGGAAAATAATTTGTGTCAATATTTCCCAATCTTCTTTCTGGCACTTTTGGGAACTTCAGACTGGAAACTACCATATCATATACTATAAGAACTTACAGATGAAGTTATTTTCATATATTAGAAATAAAATAAAAAAGAGTTAGGGTAATAAAATATCAGTTATAAATATTTGTTAAAAATCTACTTTAAAAATACTTATGAACTAATGCTAATGTTCCTAATATGTTAGATTATTTTGTATGCATCTGTTTTCAATCGTGTATATCTGAGCTTTCTATGATTCAGTGACTTGACTTAAAGAATACAGGTTCTGCTAAATCTCAGCACTTGATCTGTATGTTTAATTTTTTTAATTTAATTTTATTATCAAGGTGATGTACAAAGAGGTTTATAATTACATACATATGTTAGTGAGTACATTTCTTGTCCAACTTGTTACCCTATATGGTTGATTTTTAAACCTAGTAATTTATCCCAGAATTCTTCTTTCCTTAAGTCTGTGACCTATATCCAAATTAAGTTTCATGTCCAAAGGGGAATACAATTTTCTTTGAAACTAAGAAACCCTTTTTTAAAAGAAAGACAGCTTAATTTTGTTAAATCATCCCTGTGTAGCTAAAAAGTAGAAAGTTGGTCTTGCCCTTAATGTCAAAAAGCTCTTTCTTTTTCCAAATTTAAATGTAGCAATAACAAAAATAAATCAGTGCAAAGACTGAGGAAAAGTTATATTATTATACATAGACTGGAAATTTCAAGATTATTAAGTAAGACATATTGGTGTTATGAAAACTGATCTTTTTTAACATGTTAAAATCTTAGAATATTGGCAAAAAGGATATTGTAAAGCATAACTATTGTTGGTTGTAAATAGATTAGGATGACTGTATTCTGAACATTATAAAAGCATACATATTCCAAATTGTATCTTGAAGTCTTCATTCCTGTGTAATTGTATTGGCAGATGAGGTTTATAAGAAAGTAATTAAGGTTAAATGAATTGATGAGGGTGGGACTCTGATAGGATTAGTGTCTTTCTGAGAAGGGTAACAAAGAGTTCTCTGCCAATCTCCCCTCACACAAACCCAGGATGACTTATGTGGGGACAAGGGTAGCTCTCTATAAGCTAGTAAACGGCCCTCACCTGGAGCTATATTACCTGCCATAGTTTTCATGTACTTCCAATCTCCAAAACTAAATGTAATAAACTTCTATTGTTTATTCCACCCAGTCTGTGGCAATTTGTTATTGGAGCTCTTGCAGATGAATATGGTGAATTCCAAAGCAGAGTAAAGGTTCTGAAACAGAAGGATTAGGGCTATGGTTAATTAAATAGGTGATGTGTTTATAGTTAATATTTCTGTGTATCCTTGTATATTATTCATATGGTTATTTTAAAGAGTAGTGACTGAAAGAAACATTAATTATACACTTTACATATGCCAGGGACAATTTCTCATTAATCCTTAGAGGCATCTTACAACATATTACTATTCCAATAACCCTAAAGAGATAAAATAATTCATTACCTCATTTAGGTAGTGAATGGATGATTTTGGAATTCCAATCTACAAAGCCATTGGATTCCTATCATATAATATTTGGGGTTCCAAGTCTGAAACAGAACACACTGTGGTATTTCAAATACAGAGAATTGATTATACAGGTGACCAAAAGAAAACCACCACCACCAACAACAAAAAAAGAAAAAAGAAAAAAAAAACATCTAAGAAGACAAAGGGAAGATAATTAATCCACCTAGAGATCACCACAATTTAAGCATAGCTATTGCCTTTGAGCTAGATGACCAATAATAAAGATAGTATTCTTGAGACTCAGGAGTAGAACTACTACTGAAACCCAGAAGTTTTCCTAATCTGTCCCATGGAAGATGGGACATGGAGGAGAGGTTTCCTGACAATAAGTAGCACTGCTGTACTAGCACAATCCCTGAAGCAATTGAAGAAATCACTGGGACTTCTCTCATCTCCTTTGCTCCAGTCTTTAAATAATCAGTGCTTTTCATTACCTAAATCTCCAGGATGCCAGAAAGCAAAGGCCTGAAGAAACACTCTGTGAGACAGGACAGAAAGAAAGCAAGTACTGAACCTGAGAACAAATAAGCAAGTGGCTAGAGCAAAGCTAGGGCAGGCTGGAACAGGTTTCCATGTAAATGACAGCAGTTCTCAGATCCTATAGGTGTTTTGGAAGGTGATGCACTTGCATTCATACATTCAACTTGCAAGGGCCTCACGACTCATGTAGATTTTCTGTTGACACATTATAAAACTGTGACTCAAAGAGATAAATCGACTTATTAAATGTCAAAGGGCAAATAAGCAGCAAAGCCCGAAGCAAATCCAGCCAGAGGCAAATCCACCCACAACTAAGTCCAGCAGGGTTCCCATTTCCATCCTAAAGAGCTCCATTCACAGTATTTCAAATTAAATTGAACTGAATGGATTCCACTAAGGTAAGTATTCTCAAGAGATGACAAGCCCAGCATTGGGTTGCTGGTACAGTCTCATAACCAATATGTTAAATTTTTATAATGAATGATTATTCATCCTTTGAGTTTTGCTTATCTATAGATATTGAAGGCTTTCTCTTGCCATTAATAGAAGGAAAAAATTATCTTTGCTTTATTTGAGATTACTGTCTGACTTGCTTAAACATATCTACTCTAAAACTAGTGAAACTAAAAGCTATCTTTTTTTTTTTTCTTAAATGAATACAATTTGAGCATTGTCCTTGGAGGGTCATCACCTGAAACTAATCCCATCTTCGCCAATAACTTAGGAGTGGGAACCAAAGAAAATCTCTTTAACCCAAGGGATCAATGTATTTACTTTGCCTCATAAAAATTCATAGCAATTTCTTCTCACATTCTTGTTATATTTCTCAGTAAATATGAGGGAAGAAAGCATCTTTCTGTTTCTCCAGAATTTGCCCTGGATAAAGGAAAAGAAAGGAAGGCACATGAAAGATTATTCTGATCCTCATTTTTGTGTTCTTCCTGCCCGCCAGCCCACAACATCCCAAATTGGAGAATAATAATTATTATAGTTACAGAACTCTAATAAGTTTTTCTTTCCTGAGCTAAAACTGAGCATGTTAAACTCCAATCATGTAAGACTTTCTTCTGACTTCTCTTGTCTCCACTGGCTCTGAATATCGCTATCAATTCCATCTTCAAATTGCAATTCAGAGTCTACCTAACCTTGAGAAACAATCATGCCAAGTTCATTATGAAACTCTTTTGTAAGTTTCCAGCATGTGCTCCCTTCTGACAAACTCTCCTCTACCCTCTTAATTCATAGCTCCCTTTCTGTGTTCTGTGGCGTAGTACAACAGTTTTTCCTGTCATTGAGACAGAGCTGGTAGCTCTTTCTAATTCCTATGGTTTTAAGAATATAAGTCTCTCTCCTCATTTCCCACTATTAATATGTCCACTAAACTCTCCAGCCCTTTCTCAGATTGATAATAGTCCTTTTACATGCTGAGCCAGAAAGATGTGTCTAGAGAGAGTCCTCTAAATTGCCCATTCTAGGGGTCACCAGTCAGAGCATGATTTATTTGAATGGCAGCTCTAGAGCATCATGAAGTTCACAAGCATTTATACAGACCATGATGTTAACATCCACCTCCCTGAGTTGTACAGTTTAAGTTACAAGAAGTTCTGATGGAGAATTCTCTATACTCTGTGTCAGTGGCTAACTTTGAAATTATGAAAAGGTTGAGAGGTCCCGATTCCTTTCACTAGGCTTCTTTGAAGCCTAGAGTTTATCATTGTATGCCTCCTCTCTCCTGTTTTGTTCTATATGGATATAGATATAGATTATTGTAGCCAATACTAAACTTCTTAAACGTTTCTTCTTGTCTGTCGTGTAACTTGTCATTGTGTTCACCTTTCTAACTATTATTCCTACCACCTAGACATATACTCAGAATGTGGTAAATGTTTCTCTTATCAGCTATCTATTATTCATGGTTCACATAAATAATTACATATCAGTAAAGACATTATCCTAAATATTTATGTACATGTAAAAATCTGGCACTAGTTTCACCAAAGCTTATTTTTCATGAGAAGTTGCAGGAGCAATTTTTATAAATCAAAAGTTTAAAGTATCTATTCCCTAAATTATTAATAGAGAAGTTAAAATGCATTAACTAACAAGGTCCCACGAGCACCTGCTTGAACTGAAAACAATTATAATTATTCTCTTTGCCAAAAGAAAGGGAAAAATAAAGCGAATTCATCTCTGAGATGGTTCATTCAGAACTATTCTTTGTGCTATGTATTATCTGGCACTTTCACTCTGACTTTTCAATAAGATCCTAGAGTATTAAAATTACAGGGAATATCTAGGCCTACATTCTTAGGTTGAGAGTAGTTAACTATACAGCTCATTGTTTTATGACTAATCCATAGTAGAAGGAAATACATTGTCTTGTGATTCTAAATTCCCACAGTATTGTATTCGTTATTTTTTTTTCAAATTCTGTGTCAGCTAAGAAACATCCTTTTTTTAGTTTTGACCTAAAATTTCCAATAAAACAGAGAAATAAAGATAAAATATTTTCTCTTCTGTTTTTTTCCTTATATTTTGAGAGCTTTATTGACCATTACTTGTATAGGCCATGGATCAACTTGTTGAATCGTTATGGTCTAATTAATAAACCTTCTCTCCATTGTTATACTCTCCCTGGTAATAATGATCTGCCAACTCTCCTAACAGTGAGGGCTCCTTCAGTTTTGTAAGAGCTATAAAAACTGGTAGATTCTCAAAGATCTTGAGCAACACCAGCAGAATTTTATAGAAATATTTATATATGTTGTTGCTGGTCCAATACAACTTTTATTTTCTTGTTGGACACCAATACTGTTTTACATACTTTTTTCTCCATTGTCACTGTGGGAAGTTTTTGTTTAGTTTTTTTTGAGGTATGGTAAAGCAAATTCATAATGAACGAATTTTATTTGTAATTCTTCAGAAAGAACAACAAGGTGAATTACAATAAAGCTATTGGTCAATAAACTGGGTTACTCACTAATTATGCAACTTACTATTAAGAGTCAAGTTAATCAGAGATTCTACCTCTGCAATACTAATACATTTTGTAAGTCAAAAAAAAATCTCAGGTTGATCTCTGAATTCCCCAAAGAATAATGGTTAAATTCATAAATTCAATAATCCATTGGTATTGAGTATATATCAAACACATCCTGGAATTCACCTTAATGACCACTTCTGGACTTCTCTTATTACTCTCATTAGTGAATGAGCAAGAGGAAAGTAACTTCTCACTCTAGGCCTCTGCTCCCTAACATCTATGATCTAAAGCAACAGGAAGAAAATTCTCCTTTCCCAGACCTAGCTGATTTTCCTTGTTCTGGGGTCTTTTGAAAAAGACAACAGGAGAGAAAAGAAAAAGATAAAAAGAAACCTACAGTGGGGAAGCCTGAAGCTGCAACACAAATAATGATTATTCCTGTCAAGGTGTAGCTGTGGTTGCTAAGTTACAGGTCTGCTCTGAAAAAACCCTGAAGTATGGGACACATTAGGAGCTCGTTAGGTCCTGGTGACTTGCGGTAAATGTACAATTTGTCCCTGTACTAAACACACTTCAAAAATAACAATAAAAAACCCACATGGCTTCAGATTTGTGACCTTTTCCTTTCTTTCTCCTACCCCTTTCCCTACATCTCCTAATCTGATGTTATTACAAAAGCAGCACTATTGGAAAAATAAACTTGAGAATCTTACAAAGGACCAGAACCAGACATATTAGCTTATAGCCAGTTGCATTGAATGAAGGTGTTTGGAGAATCACATGAAGGGTTGAAGCAAACTAGAAGCTTCTATAATAACTGTTTGCAATACAAGTTGCTAGGCCATGAGCTTACTATCAGAGAGAGCACCTGCAGTGGGTGTGCCAGATATGTAAAACACTGCTGAAACAAAAAGTGTTCAGCGGATTTATCTATTTTCTCTTGATACCATCAACTTAATGTGCCCAAATCAGAGGTTGTAGAGTACACCTAGTGACTTCTATTTGTAATTCAAGCTGTTACATATGGGCTGTTTCACAACCTTTGCAGTGCAAACTTAGTTACAGTGCTAGCTCACCCATATCTACCTCTATGGTCTTGTCCTATTTATTCCATTGCTATTGTTACAGAAAAAAATTTTTTACAGGTTCTATGTACATGTTTTCTTTTCCATAGTTAATATATTATCTTCCTTAAACATTTCAAATCATGCTGCTGCTTTAGTTTTTATACCTGTCTCCAGTGGCTGACACACTGAAAAATTAAAGCATAGATTCTCAATCATTACTTTGGCCTATCAAAAACACTTGATGTGTCAATACTGCATCTCACTTGAACATCTTTTCTGATCTTCAGGAAGCTACCCTGTATTTACCATATTTAGGTTGACTGCTTACCTTAATCAATGATCCTTCTCAGACTGTCATCTGGATGTTTATTTTTGTAACCTTTCTAGCATTCAGGAGATTTCCTATAGTTCAGACTGTTCTCTCTGATTTAACTACACTTACTTTCTGGTGACCTCATCTAGTTCTCATCTATAGTGTTGGTTCTTTTAGTATACATCATCAGCAGTAAAATGCCTTCTCTACTAAATTCCAGATTTGTTTATCTAACAGCCTCAATTGGACTTTCTAAGATTTTTTTCTCTTAATCTTCCTTGGTTCTTCTATCAGGCAAATGGTAACTTCGTTATTTCAGCTTCTCAGTCCAAAACTTGTGAGAAGAACTTGACTTTCTCTTTTATACAACTTTTCTACCCACCAGTAGGTGCTATTTTCTCTATTTCAAAATGCACCCTGAAGCCAACTTCTGTATTAATACTACTGTATAATATTAGTGTTTTATGTGAGTCTGGTGCAAATCACCATATTGTCTCTCTGGATTATCACAATAACCAAACTTCCATTTTGCTTTTATTCTATTCTGTATGCCTTTTTTTCCCTCCATGCAAAAAAAAATAACAATCTTAATAATAAGCCAGCTACTACTACATATGTGATAAAACCATTTCAGTGGTTTTCTGCCTTGCTCAGAGTAGAAATAAAAATCTTTGTAGTAGCTTATGCTTTTATTTGAAATATTATAGCATCATGTCTGTTTTTAACTCCTATTCTTTCCTCTCATTCCATCTGTTTTTACTGCTAAATTCTTCCATATCTTATTTCTCAACGTAACAAATGATTCTTATCCCATGCACTTACGTACTCTTCTCTCCTCATAATCTAACCTACTGCTGCTCTACTGCTCTAGTGCTTTCTCTATCATTTCATTCCTATCTCTGTTTTCACACTACCTAATCAGAGAATCTTTGTATGATGATCCTCATGAAAATATTACTCTGTCACTTATTTCTACATTGCACTACTTTACAAAACATGGAGACTTTTAATACCTATGTATCGATATATATGGCTTTGTAAATACTTTAAAATACTTGTAAATTTATATAAACACTTATACATCACATGTTTACTGTCTGAAATGAAATATGTTTTCATTGTAGGCACCATTGTTATTTTGATTTGGGCAATTCTGAGTCATATTTTTTGTTCTTGTTCATTTTCAGATATTTGCATTAACTCTTGTCCTATCCCCTAGATTCCTGTAGAAGCAATTGTGTTTATTAAGTATGTGTCCTGACAGTATCAAAATCTCTGTTAGGGACAAAATAACACCTAGTAAACAACTACTTGAAGCCGGGCGCCGGTGGCTCACGCCTGTAATCCTAGCTACTCAGGAGGCTGAGATCTGAGGATCGCTGTTCAAAGCCAGCCTGGGCTAAACCACCAGAAAACCGGAAGTGGCACTGTAGCTAAAGTGGTAGAGCGCTCACCTTGAGCTGAAGGGCTGAGGGACAGCGCCCAGGCCCAGAGTTCAAGCCCCACGGCTGACCAAAAAAAAAGAACTACTTGACTAAGCTAGGTGTCCATAGCTAATATCTGTTATGTAGCTAGATACTCGGGAGACTAAGATTGACATAATCTCAGTTTGAAGTCAGCCCAAGCAGAAAAGTTAACATGATTCTACTTCCAAAGTAATAAGCAAAAATAAAGCAGGGCTGAAAGTGTGATTTAAGTGGTAGAATGATAGCTGAGCAGACAAGTTAAGTTCATATCCTGGTATTAGCAAAAAGAAAAAGAAAATACAGCTGGGCACTGGAGGCTCATGCCTATAATTTTAGCTACTCAGGAGGCTGAAATCTGAGGATCATGATTCAAAGCCAGCCAGGCAGGAAACTCTGTGAGACTCTTATCTCCAATAAACCACTAGAAAACTGGAAGTGGTATTGTGGCTCTTGTGGTAGAACGCTTGCCTTGAGCTAAAGAGCTGAAGGACAAAGTCCAGGCCCAGAGTTCAAGCATCACAACCAACAAAGAAAAAAAAAAGAAAAAAAGAAAATGAAAATGAAAATCTACTTGTCTAGATCCAAGCTTTTGTAAGCTTCAAAAGCCAAAGACTTTTTTCTTTTAATATCTGTTGTTGACTGCAATATGATTGATATACAGGAAATGCTCAAAATTATTCATCAAGTGAATAAAATCATGGATATTATCTATTACTCTAACACTTTTTCCACTGAGAAAAATTTCTCCTTTGCTCTTCTAGTTTGAAATCATTTTCTGTCTGAAAAATCTGTTTTTTTCCAGAATATTTGAAAATGTAAAAAGAAAAAAATTTATGATAATACCAAGAAATGACTTTCTAAGATAACCAAGACCATTTATTTGTCATAGCTAAAGATTCTTATGTTAATACAGCTACAATAAATGTGGTACCAAAAAAATAATCTTCAAGCCAGTTGCCAGTGACCTGCTATCTACCTACTCAGGCAGCTGAGATTTGAGGATTATGG
>NW_012267542.1:0-18030 GCF_000151885.1 Dipodomys ordii | reverse complement strand
CAAGCGCTCTACCACTGAGCCACCTTCCCCGCCTCATCCTAGGTTTTTAAGAAAGACAATTACATGCTACATATTTAGGAAGGCCATTTGTCAATCCCGTGGTTATAATACAGTAGTGCAAAGTACAAAATTAAAGCTGTTTTATTAATAATCTACCATAACCTTTAAAAGCAGGAAAGTAAAGATTTGAACCTACCCAGGACATTGTGAAGGCATTGTGAGGATAGGAGTTAAGTCACATTTACATCAGCAAATCCACATATCTAGCTGATTGATTGGCATATAAAAGAAAAGAAGTAAAATATGTCTCAGGATCTTGTCTTGGACAATTTGGGAATGGAGAAACTATTGTGACTTTGTAAAGATAAAGACAACCTCTGACAACTCCCTTCATGGTCAGAGATCTGCTTGGTGCTCAGATTCTTTTTTAGTGGCTGTGAATAGTGATCTTATTTATTCAGATGAGAAATTCTGGTGGAGCAGGAAAAATATTGAACATCTGGGGTATCTCTGTACCAATGTCATATTTTACAAAGACAGTATTGCTTTGAAATTTTGATGCTGAAATGACAAAGCAGAGTCTTAAAACATCAGCTGTCTTTGGCTGAATCCTTTTAAAGAAATGACTCCCGGCTTTCCATGTTTATGAACTCCTTCATGGACAGTCACGGCAACTTATTTTTCTGGCTTCAGCCCATCTCTCTGAGTTCTCCACTTTTATGTGCATCTCACTCAAAACAAATTATATGTGTGACTTGGCAAGTGTTAGGTGTGTTGGTGTTCGTGGGTTAACACTGCCACCTAGCATCTGAAGGGAATTTTCCTTTGCTTTCTAACAGGAGAAATTCCAATCTCTCCTTTCCAGGCATCAGTGCCAGAACTCCCACCTTGCAAAGAGCTTGTTTACCATTAATTAGCATCGCAGGTGAAGAGCTTCTCATTTCTACATCAACATTTCAGCATGCTGTGCTAAATGTTTGGAGTGTCCATCACTGAAAAGTGCCAGTGAGAAGTCAGGACAGCTGTGTGTTGGTGTGTATGCTGTGCACGCACGTATGTTCCACTTCAGAGGTGGAGAGAAAAAAGGAAGGGAGGGAGGGAATCTGGAGAAGAAGGAAGAGTTTTTTAAAGACATGGGATGGTTAGCAAGGACAGTGGTGGAACAGAGAGGGTGTTGAGAGCCATAGGGAGAGGAAAAGAGGAAAGATTGTATACGCAGGTAGAGGAAAGGAAAAAAATGTAATATTTGAGTCCAAGGAAGACGAGAATTTCACTCAGAATTCACTCCGAATATTAATATTGTGAGACCATTAGCTTGCTAGTTTTACAGACCTGGGAACTGTCTTCCCTTCAGGCCTTATCAGGCCCATGAAATCATTTGGTACACAACAGGTTAAACATAATAGCCTCTTGTAAAGAACTCCTCTGATTCCTGAATCTGTCTGTCTATACTGAAAGTTTTATATGACCCCCGGATGATGTTATAAATATACAGATTGTCCTTGGTAGGGACAGGTTCCCAATATGTGAGTCAAAACGTGACTTTTATCCTGATGTTTATATTCCTTGGATGTGGACATGGACTTTGTATATTATTTGTTATATGATTATTATGTTGTATTACCATATTACTATATTAATTCTCTTGTTTATAGGAGAGGATACAGGAGTTTAGCCTGTTATTACTGAATATGTCAAGAAGAACTTGGAGTTTAGAATTCTGTGCTGGAAGTACTTGCTCTCAAGATTGTGCAGAGATCACATAAATGTGTCTCTTGGGCCTTTGAGTGTCTTGCAATGACTTTTCAAAAAGTACATCTTATATCACAGTTTGAGCTGGATTTGAGAACTCTCTTTTCTCCCTCTTGCCCTCTGCCATGACAGTTTGATGTTCAAAAATCTTTTAAAGGGTTTCTTTAGGGAAACATTCATACATTTGAAAGACTGTGCCCAGCTTCTGATTCTTACAGTGTTTTCTTACCAGTGACAGCCCTCCACCAAGTTCCTCATTTGACATTATTTGACTTTTCCTTTATTGGTGGTTTTCTGTTTCCATTGTTTGCTTTACTCCTTTCTATTCTTCCTTCAGGGTATACAGCTTCAATGTGATCAGGTGATGTTTGTGTGCCCTACTTCTTATGAAGTATACATTTGTAAGTGCCAGTGTATCTTGCAGGCAATCACAAAGTTAGATCTGTTCTGATGACTGGATAATTGCCATTGTAAGAGTCCAGTCAGGGGCAAAATTCAGGTCAGTCTGGTCACCTGGAAGTTATTGTTCACTACACTGGATTTTTCTTTTTTCCTAAGACTCTCCTAGACTCTCACACCTTGCCCAGGGCCCTCTTTGTGTAGTTTCCCACAAAAGTCACATACGTATTTGATTTCCTAAAGCTTAAGAAGCTAGTAACAAAGTCCATAACCATATAACAGTTCTCTCAGTTTTTCTTTTCTTTTTTTCCTACCTTCCTTCCTTCCTTCCTTCCTTCCTTCCTTCTTTCCTTCCTTCCCTCCTTCCTTCCTTCCCTCCTTCCTTCCTTCCCTCCTTCCTTCCTTCCTTCTTTCCTTCTTTCCTTCCTTCCTTCCTTCCTTTGTGTAGTACAGAGCCTCAAGCTCACTCAGATTACTTGCCCAGCTGGTATTCTATCATTTGAGCCATGTCCCCAGACCACTTTTCTGATGATTAACTGGAGATGGGATCTCAAAGACGTTTTGCCAGGCTGCCTTCCAAGTGAAGCCCTCTAGATTTCAGCCTTCTGTGTAGGCTAGGATCACAAGGATGGACCATTGGTGCTAAATTCAGAAAAGTTCTTTCCATCAGGCTGTTTTTCAGTATCCAAATACTGTTTCCTGTTTGGAAACAGCATCCTCTATAGTGTGTGTGTGTGTGTGTGTGTGTGTGTGTGTGTGTGTGTGTGTGTGTGTGTTTTAATACAGCATTTAACCAGGCTCCTGGCTAACAAGGATCAATTCATACATGTCCTTGTGGCTGAATAAGATTTAGAGGTAGAAAGTTTTTGCTTATTGCCCTGTTTTATGATGTCAATATTATTGGAAGAGAAGCAGCTTTCCACACAGGCCTTCCTTCCATCTCTGGAATCTCTGTGTAAGACTTTTACATACAATTAACCACTTATTATGAAACCTGCAGTCAAACTAGCCTGAAGCAGGGTGGTATTGAGCAGCACAGCAATAAAAATTAAAATCATTCATTTTTCTATTGGCAGCCAAGGGGAGGCTGGGTTGAAAGGTTATGAACTGCTGCATTTCCAAGGTGACCACAGAAAAGATAAATGTTGAGAATTTCAAATGGTACTATGGAGTGATGCTGGTTAAGAAGGGGTCAGAGGTCTTGACCTTTTTGTATTGCAATTCCATACTTATCTAGTTTATCCATAATTCAGATTAGTGGGTTCCATGATTCAGTCTGGAACGGAATAAAGTAAATTGCTTTCTCAACACTACTATGTAGAGTTAATCCTTTATCAAATAACTTTGTTTTCTTTTTTTTTTTTTTGGTATGGATAGAGTCTGTTGATTTAAGGTTAATTTAAAGTAGAATTTTAGTGGTTGCTTTTTCTTGAGGAAATCTTTTGATTTTGATAATAGTGTCAGAATTTTAAAGAAAGATTTAACATTTTGGATTTCAGAAGGAAAATTACAAGCATACTTCTTTGTTATACTTGTGAACATCCTGTGTCTCCATGCTTATGAAACACTCAGACAATAAGATGTGTATCATGGAGCTTTATTTACTGAAGTACGTGCTAATATGAAAAAGGCGTCTACATGGGGCTAGTAATTTACAACAGACTACAGTGGGAAGGCATGGTGGGGTGAGTTACACTAGGACATTGAACTTTTCCTATTGAATTACTCCAAAGAACTGCATGGAGTGATCAGGATCTAAAGCTCAACATAAAATTTACAGGGTTTCAATGTTTCCTATGTATATGATATTAAAACCAGCAGTTTATTCCCCGCCCAGTCCTCAACTCCATCCACATTAGCAGGTGTATTCTGAAACATCATAATGAAGACGACTTGTGCTACTTATTTATACTTAGAGTATATACATATATATATGTATAATTAGATTATATATTTATACTTAGAGTATATATTTTTTCTTATTTACTTATAAAAGTTTTGAAGAGGGAAGCTGTGAGCGTAGTACATGAAAGTGAGTCTAATTTAAACATTAGTGTTTAATAGTGGGTTCTTTCCTTAAAGCTGCTTAACATTCCTGAGCTTGCTTTTCCTAATCTATGAAATGGAATGAATGTACTTAAAAATCCTTAGCTACAAATGAAATTATGGATATTTATGCTCTTTCCTGCAGTTACGTTTCTCACATCAACCTTATCCTGTATAACATATGCACACGTTGCACTTTTTAAATGCAGATGGCAGAGTCTCTACAGCTATAGAGCGAAGGTAGTATTTATCTCAGATTTTCTATAGCTTTGATTACCTAAATACACTAATAGAAAAATTGGGTGAAGAAAAGCAATAGCTAAGCAGACTTATTTTCAGACTTATACACGGTATTGAAATTTCATAAATTTTATTAACCAGCCTTCAACTACTTATGGTAAGGCTAAAGAAATTTGGGTAGAACAATTTTTTAAAATTGTTTTAATCCTTTGCCTTTGACATTTGCAAAAGGGAATCTTCTAAAAAACAGGAAGATGTAGTAGGCTCAGTGTATTAAGCCTTTTGGATAGAACCCTACTTTTTGGATAGAGTAGATTCAGAGGACTCTGACACTTGGCTTTCTGACATTTCTGCGCATGTTGTGTACAGAGATGCTATATTTGGTCTAGGGATAGTGAGGCTATCTTTGTCCAGAACAAAAGTCAGGTTTGTTTAGCATATATTATAAAAAAAGATAATTACTCCACTCAGGCTAAGGTCAGGCTTACTGCCTGTTATAGAAGATTTGAGTTCTTTGTGCTTTGAGTTATCCTCCTTAATGCAAAGTACTAAGTAATCAAGTGTCACCAGGCCCACTACAAGTCACCCAGTCAGTGCTGGACTTAGAAAGTTACCCTGTTCAATACTATCACTATAAATAATACAAGCCTTTCTTTCTCATTCAAAAGCCTCATGCTGCCTTCCAATATCCAAGATACTGAGGCAAAAAGATGTGTTCTCTAGCAAGTACACTATAAATCTTAGACCCTTTACAATTCCAAGTAGCCAGCAACTTGAATTTTTCTACTGATCCTTAGTGTAGATTTACTTACCTGAAAACTTGCCATTGTAGACTGATAGGTTCATATGATATTAAGAGTTTACTGTCTAAACTGGACCTTGAGAGGCAGCTCATTGGAGAAATTAGGAGAAACAACTAAGAAGTAAAAGAAAATTAATGTCCAATGAGAGGCAGTTTGCCAAAGGGAGAAAGGGCCTGGGTGTAGTAGTTCATGACTATAGTTCTAGATACTTGGGAGATACAGATGGGTATGCTTACAATTCAATACCAGTCAACCTGGGTCAAAAGTAATTGACACCCTGCCTCAATCAATAAGCTGAGCATGGTAGTTTGTACCTGTGATCTCAGCTTTGTTGGAAGCATAGATTGGAAGATCTCTTGGTCAGAAACTGGCCACAGACAAAAATATGAAACCTTATATGAGAAATAACTAAAGCACAGAAGATCTGGCTGGGGGTGGGCCTGCTCAAGTAGTAGAATGTCTACCTAACAAGGCCCTGAGTCCAAGGGAGGGGGAGAGAAGGAACAAGAGAAAGCATCCTAAAAACAAATATGTCACTCTTTAGATTTGTTCTTCTTTTTCTTCCTTGTCCTTTCCCTTCATTTCTTTCCCTGGCATTAAATTCTTTCATAACTAACAGTTTTTGCTACAGATATTTTCTGTTTGTTAGTTAGTTTGCTTGTTTTTGAAGACAGAAGTTTAAGTCACTTGTACCTTAACTTTATTGTTAAAGTACCTATGAAACAGAACTGACCTATCAGAAAGCAAATGCATATGCACATTAGTTATCACTCCATATTGGATTTTCAAACTTTAGAAACCTGGCAGATGTCAGTCTTCACACTGACTTCTTTTGGGCTCAGCAGTAGACTAGTCATGGCATGAATGAATAGTTCCTTGGAAGTAAAATACTTACAAATAATATACCTAGTTGATAACTCTGCAGTTTTAAAAATCAAGATGTAATATAGTATGTTATGATTATTGTCATTATCACTGTCACTTTTTTCCCTAATAATATGACAATATAGAGATAATAGAGGCTGTTGAATTATTTGGAGGAAATCTTTGTTTCTGGATTCCAGGCAGATCCAGATACCATAGTATTAATACTGTCTTCATATTATATTTGACACTGATGAGATTTGAGAACTGTTGGCCCAGATACAGATAATCTGATGAGTGAAGGAAGGATTGGTATTATATAAGAGTTCAAAGACAGTCTTGACAATTGATAGGCATGGGTTCAAATGCCACTGTGGCCATTTACTATCTATCAGTTGATTTCCATCAACAATCTCTGTGTTTCTGTGTTATATGAGATGCCACAAAGGTTGATATGCTGAAATCTTTAGCCCTAGTACCTTGGAATGTAATCTTATTTGGAAATAAGGTCATTTCAGCCCCTTTCAGGCTGATACCTCTAGTCATATCTACTTGAGTGACTGAAAATGGAAGGGTCAGGATTTGAGGCCATTGTATGCAAAGAGTTGCAAGAGTATTTCTCAACTCATACATAAGTATGATAATATGTTTCTTTCATCTCAAGCTCTATGGGAAGCTTAGATCAAGAGGGTCACAGTTCAAAATCAGCCTAGATAGAAAAGTCTCTGACACTATTTCCGAGGAGGGAAATAGTGGCATGTACCTGTGATCCCAACAATGAATGGAATCCTAAAGCAGGTGATTCATGGCTCAGCTGTATGGTTGAGTAAGAATTATCAAATCTTCCAGCTGAAGTTTTAGGGTTATGAGGTAGTGTGTGTGAAGGGGAATAATGACAGCCTACAATGTACTAGTAAGCAAAAATATAAACCATTTTTCACTCTTGTGAATCAGGGAAGGACAAGAGGTTTTGTAGAATAATCAGAGGCTCAGTTGTCTGTGTCCAATGGAAAACTACTTAAAGACTAAACAAGGAAGTGACAGCATTCATTGTACAGGTAAAAGCCTCACTCTGGCTTTTATGCAGAAAATGAATGGGGAAGATAGTAAGAACTGTCTAAGTAGTAAAAAAAAATCCAGTGCAGTGGTTCAAATGAGAATTGCAGATGTTTTGGTAAGATGAACGCTTGAGACACGGAGAAAATGATTGGTTTGGAGATATGGATCAAAAGAACTAACAGGACTTTCTAATGACTTAGTTTAGAGAAGAAGATGGAAAAAATCAAGATTACTTCTAGGTAGGTGGCCCAGACAATAGATGGCCAGATTGTGGAGCCATTAAGAGAGACAGTGTAAATGGAGGAAGAATCCAGCTATGTTCTAATCAGAAATAACCTGAGATGAAGCTAAGGAATAGAATAAGAAATTGAGCCAGATAAAATCCTAGCCCTAGGAGGGCTAAAGAAGGGTAGTCAGTTTGAGGCTAGCCTGGACTACATAATGAGTATTGAAAGAAGAAACAAGTTTTATTACCGGTTAAATTTTGAGTACTTTAATGTATATAAAAGAGCAGATTCCATAAGGAGATACAGCAGACATATTGGTATGTTATCATTTTATCAGCTTACTAGATTTCTTTGCAAGTTTCATTGCTTAAAAAATTGTGGTGCTGGTGGCTCACACCTGTAAACCTAGCTACTCAAGAGGCTGAGATCTGAGGATTGCAGTTCAAAGCCAGCCTGGGCAGGAAAGTCTGTGAAACTCGTATCTACAATAAACCACCAGAAAACAAGTGGTGCTGTGGCTGAAGTGGTAGAGCACTAGCCTTGAGCTGAAGAGCTAAGGGACAACATTCAGGCCCAGAGTTCAAGACCCATGACCGACAAAGAAAAATTGTGATGGTAATATTTACCTCCATTGCTTTATTTATGGGTCTATAACTCTTCCCTAATTCTTCTTAATTTCTCCTAGTAGAAACTATTTTTCTGTTAAATAAGGTATTACAAACAAATTACAAGAAACAGAAAAACTGTGTTAGGTAGAGATTGTCTAAGTATGTGCTAAATTATTTACTAATATATATATATATATATATATATATATATTTTTTTTTTTTTTTTGGCAGTTGTGGGCCATGAACTCTGGGCCTGGGCTCTGTCCCTAAGTTCTTCAGCTCAAGGCTAGCACTCTACCACTTTAGCTGCAGTGCCACTTTCAGTTTTCTGGTGTTTAACTTGAGATAAGAGTCTCAGGACTTTCCTGCCCAGGCTGGCTTTGAACCACAATTTTCAGATCTCAACCTCCTGTCTAGTAGGATTACAGGCATGAGTCACAGGCACCCGGCTCAATTACTAATGTTTTAAGAAACAAAACTTTCAAATAAAAAATAGGAATTAAATTTTAGGAAGTTATGATTCCTTGAGACATCAGTAAGAAATGATATGTGAACAGATGATATGTAAGTTTTGCCTTCAATGTAGAGTCAGGGGCTAGAGACAATAATATGTTGTTCATCTGCGTATAAATTATATTTAATGTATATGAATGACTAACAGATTTAGAAAAATTAGATACTCAATCTTTAGAGTACATATTAAGTAAATTGCATTGCTTCTTTGAAATTTAATTATGTCACCTATAAATGGAAGTAGTATTACATGATGGTTCTGTTTAAGGGAAATTATATCTCCATAAAATCAAAAGAAATGAATACACTGTAGCTATTATTGTAATCACAATATTATGGGTTCTTGCTACTAAAGAGAAAAAAAATGAAAAAGGATAAAAAAGAAGTGTCTTTTGGAAATCAAACATGGTGTTAAAAATAAAGACAATTACCACATTAAAACATGTATTAGTCATGCATACTGATGTATAGCCACTGTTTGAGCATGTCTATGGAAGCAAACTTCCTTACTACAGTGGTGTACATTAAACCTGTGAAAAGCAGTGATTATGGATAGGTTTCAGAAAGTATACAGGGAAGTTCAAGTGGAAATTGTTTCAGGCAACAGTAGACTTGCATATGTTAGCCAAGGGAAAAAATGAATAATTTGAAGAAGAGACAGAAGATATTGAAGATGATATACTTGAAGTCTGATTTAATTCATGTGAAACATAACAGTCACAAAAGTGTCAGAGTTGCTCCCTCTGAGACCAACTTTGGACTCATTTCCTGAGAGGCAATTTGTCTTCACATTGATAGTTATGATGGTATATGGAAGAAAATGGCCTCTGATCTGAGATGGATAATTCAATCTGAGATGGATAATTCAATCTCATGTGAATGTGGGGAGACAAGAAGTTCCAGGGTGATGGAAAGGGGACAGTGTGCATCAGTAACCATGAATTAGTAAGTTGTTAGTATTTTCTGGCTTGCTTAGACTTGAAGGCTTGCGTACAGTGGAAGAGAAATTATAATGAGAGAAAAAAAGAATAATGGTGGTTTAGGGCTCTACATGCTTGTGATAATAATTGTGTACAAACCCTGGGTGAGAGCAGTCAGCAGGAATCAGTGGGAGCATGAGAAGCCACAGGACAGACTAAAATTTGCTGCAAACAGAGTGGAAGAAGAGATTGAAGACTTTGTATTTGTGCAGACACAATTAATACAGAAGAAAATACACACTTAACTGAAATTATGCCAGGGAACTTTAAAATGTAGGCTTGTGGAGGTAGTAGATAATTAAGGATAAATTTAAATATGTGCAGAATACAGAAGCTAAATATAAAAGCAAAACATATCTATATGAATTCCAGACCACCAGAAATTAAAAACATGACTAAATAGTTTTTACTCACATCAAAGGCAAAATGATTTGTGTTTTCCTCCAGTTCTTTTTTCTTCTCTCTTTCACATGTGCTAATGTTAGTTGCAAGGCAAATAATGACTCTAGTATTCACAAATGAACATAGGTATGAATCAATGACCTCTCTGTAGATGAATTTAAAACACAGACTTGACCAATCACTGGAAATACCCTGAAGAGAGAACTGGAAACATAAGTTGGAAGAAAGAAAAGATGTGTCCACCAACTTACTTGAGTAGATAAAACTTCTGAGATACTCTCAATGTAGAAACTATGAAATAAAGGCTAATCCATCCATACTTTCTGAAACACAACCAGAAAATATTCAAAAACATGCCTGATTCTCAAAATAATGCATCCTCTAGCTCTAAAACACAACCAAGAAAGCAATCATTTTCCAAATTTTCAGCAAAACCTTTTAATGTAGAAAGCTCAAAGGATTATAAGTATCATCTTTTTAGATATTTCTATAAGAGAAATATAGAAAGGGGTATTAATAAAAGAAAAACTAAAATTACATTTACATTGGAAGTATGTTCTTGAATACTCTCTTTTGAAAGAAGGAGAGAACTGAGGTATAAAATGCTAGTGAACCTTCTCTGTTTAAAGATCACTTCATAAAGTTATACTTTCCCAAGTAAGCACAACTGTGCTGAACATTTGTGACCGTTTATCCCATGCAGAATGTTAATATTTTCCTGGTGAAATATTAAATTTGCCACAATCCTACATTTTATGGGAAAACAAATTGATTATAGTATTTCAGTTTTAATGAATTGAGTTAGAATTTTATATTCATCTCTAGTCATCTTTCCTCTGCCTACTCCCACTTCCTAGGGTCGCCTTGATATACTCATTCCTAGCCATAAGTCAAACGTTATACTAACACAATAAAAATGATATTGAAATTAAAATAACAGTAACTCACACTTGTGTTACACTTTACAGCTATTGAGTTTTATTATCACATTTCATTCATTAACTATCTTGTAAGTCAGTATTAGTACTATTTGCAGTTTAATTTTACAACATGAAGGCTCAGAAACTATGGAGTTATCAGAGGTACATGGCAAGTAATGCAATCAGGACTATCCACTTCTCTGGCTATAATTCCATGTTCTGTTCTCTGTTTGCTCTGTAGCTGTTTGCAATTAGACCACCAAATTGGATATGTTGGCTCCTTTCTTTCGACCATCTAGGCAGAAAACAATTTCTTCTTAGCTGAGCCATACTTGTCACCAGAAGAGAAAAACTTCTAAGTCCTTCTGGTACTTCAGCAACCTTTTACTTTTAGGAATTTGGGGGGAACATAGAGAATAAGACAGTTTTTCTTTGTAAGTCATTTGAAGATGTTAAGCTTAGAGAACAGATCATCAATAGAATCAAATATCATCATTTGTCAACCCGATGATGTTTTATGTTTCCTGGAAATAGAGCATAGAATTTGTTCCTTTGTGGAGAGTCATCATTAGTGAAATGAAATGAATATAAGCTTAGGAAACACATAGAATTAATTCACATCACGTTTCCTCTATTTGTTAGCTGTGTAGATTCAGAAAAAAAAATCAAGCATTGATCCTCATTTTCTCATTTGTGTAATAGAAGAGAGAATTTCCTTGAATTAGAGATCCTTTCTGTTGGATTAGAGTTAACTTATGTTATAAGATAGTCATTGGGATTTCCTAGAGTGCTCAGCAGAACACAGTTCTGAATGCTGCTTCTGCTACAAGACTTCAGCAAGTCACTCCTGCATTTTTCAAAGAACCAGCCCTAACACAAAAGAATGGAAATCAGCATTACAGATAACACTGTATAGGCTTCGCAGACATCACATGCATTATGCTAAGGGTCATCCATTGCCTCCTCTCAGTCCCTTTCCTGCCACAATAGTAGTAACAGACCAAGAGAAGAAGCTGTCCTGTTTTATAATCCTCACATCTACCAGGGTAGGTGATTTTATGTGATATGGTAACTCGTTATCATTATTTTACTTTTTAAAGCATCTTTAGAAAGCTCAGCACCATCAATAGGCTCCCATGGTTTAGTAAATGCTTCTTTCTTTGCCAGTAACTCAGGTGATCAGAAGATGTTTTGGATGTGCTGAAATCAAATGAACACAACTTGCAACTCCCTGAACTAAAAAGTAAATAATTTTGTCTATGTTTTGTTTGTAGCACTTTGGTGTCATAAAGCAAGAAAGGAAAGAAATGAGGCTTGTGATAATTTTTATTGTTCTGGATCTTTCCCATTCATGAAGTATCTGTGATCATCAGCTATGCCTGAGAGACACAGGCAGTCCGCAGAGCATGAGGTACAAATCGTACTGCATAATAAAAAGAAGATCTTAGAAACAGCATCAAAGCAGATGTTTTTTTTATTTCTTAAAAAATGCTTTTACTATGCTTTTCTTGTAAAGATGAAAGCTAATAGGTTAGCTCCTTCAATACAATATTAATGGGGCTAATCAGGCACGCTGGCTCTCTAAAACATATTTTATGCTGATCTCACTAAAATAATAGGTTTTGAATATTACCAAAATAATGTGGACTGTCAAAGGTGGATCTGTAGCTTCTCAGCTGTAGCTTATTTTCATCTTGAGAAGAACCTTTTAAACAATATGTGGGCTCAGGAGTCAGATTGTCTGGGCTCAATCTCAGCTTTGCACTTTCCTGGTTGTATAACCACAGGCAAGTCAAAATGGCTGCCCCTCCCCACACCATCAGTCTCAGGTTCTACAAGTGCACAATATGGATAATTATGGAACTGTTGTCTGAGTGTATTGAGATTATACACACACATACACACACACACACATACATACATATATATATATATGATGTGTGTATATATGCATATGTAGTTTTAATAGGATGACTAAAATCACAGGAGTCAATCTATAAATGTCAGCTATTCTTATTTTAATCATGTTCAAAAGATATTTACTGGATTGCATACATTAACAAAATTCTAGACAAAGCTAAGTAAGATAGGAAGACAGTTTTCTTAACTTTGGCAAACTTATCTTTATGCTAAGAGACAGAAATTGGTATTTCTACATTCTACATGCTCAAACAGAGGAAGCATAACAAGTTACCAAGGCACAAATGAATGAGAAAAAGCCAGCAGCACAGGGTGGCAGAGGAGATCTACAATCATCCAGGGTTTCCTGCTACAGAAGACATTGGCAAATCTTTCCTAGAAAGCCCAGATAGTATATGTTTTGAGCATTGTATAATATTCAATGTCTCTGTGGTAACTACTCATTTCTGCCACCATAGGGAGAGTGGTTCGTACTCATTTATATGTGAATGACTATGGCTGCAATTCAATGAAACTCCATTTACAAAAACAAAAAAAGAGTTTCAAATCTAAGTTAACATTCTCTGGATTTTTCTAAGTATTTCCATTTCCTTATGAATAGGGCAATGTCATCCTTTCTGATGGAAGCATAGAATTCCTCTCTCTCTCTCTCTCTCTCTCTCTTTCTCTCTCTCTCTATATATATACATATGCACATATATGTATATATACATATGATATATATATACACATATATATATACCATATTTTCTTGAGCCATTCACCTATCTAGTGGCATCTGGATTGGTTCTATATCTTAGTTATGGTAAATAATGCTTCAATGAACATAGTTGCACTGGTAGCTTTAGTGTGGCCTTGTTTGTGATCATTTGGGTAAAAGCCCAGCAGTGGGATCACTAGGTCATAGGGGAGCTCTATGTGTAGTCTTTTGAGGAACCTCTGTACTGCTTTCCAGAGTAGTTGAACCAGTTTAATTCCCACCAATAGTGTAATAGCTTTCCCTTTTGGCCACCAGCATCTGTTATTATTTATTTATTGATAATGGCCATTCTGACTGAGATGAGGTGGAATCTCAATATGGTTTTGATGTGCATTTCTTTTAGGGCCAGAGATGTTGAAGACTTGGAAAAAATCATGGTAAGTGAAGTAAGGCCAACTGAAAGAAACCTAGGCTTCATGGCTTTCCTCATTTGTGATAATTAGTTCATGTCTAGGATAGCCCTAGTAGAGGATCAGAATTACCCAATAGCTATGTACATATGACCATTTAAAATAATGCTAATTGAAATTAATTCCAAGATATGGAAACAAAGGTTTATTTCTTTTAATGTACTGTGTGAAGTAATTTCTTTTTTCTTTCTTTTCCCCCCTTTAATCCCCTTTTGTTACTGTTTTTTTTTTGATACCCTGTGTCTTTTATATATGTTTATCTGGTTTGGGGAAGGGAAGGAGAAAACAAAATGGTGAGACAAAGAAAAAAGTGGTGAGCCAATGTATCAGCAATACTCACAAGACACTATGTTACAACTTGTAGGGGGAGAGGAGTTGGGATGGAAAAAGCAGGATAAAAGGAGAGAGGGGTGACACTGTTCAAAAAGAAATGTATTCATCCCCTTACTTTTACAACTGTAAGCCCTTCATACATCACCTTTACCATAAAATAAAATACAAAATTAAAAAAAAAGAGATTCTCTGGAGAAATAGAATTATTTCTCTCACTTTTTATGTGTGTATAAAAAGATTGGGATGGGGGGGAGGGGGGAGGCTGGGAAGGGATGGGAAGGGTAAACAAAGGAGGAGGTTGCAATGCTTGGTAAGAAATGTACGCATTAACCTGCCCATGCAATTGTAACCCCTCTGTACAGTATGTTCACAAATAAAATAAAATAAAATAAAAAAAGTAAAAAAAAAACTAAAGAGAAGAAAGATAAAAAAAAAAAGATTCATCTCAAGAAATTTGTTCACAGGATTATAGAGGGTAGCAAATCTAATCTTAGATTGGCCTAAGAAACTACAGGCTTAGAGAGGGTGTGGTATGACAGTTGCAAGGTTGCTTGCTGCAGAATTCTTCTCTTTTCAAGGAAGGTCATTCTTTTGTCTCATTCAGGGCTGTATGACATCAGAGACCTTACCAGTTTGTCCAGGGGAATTTCTTCGACTCAAAGTCTATTGACTATAAACTAAGGGAAAAACTTGAGTGATAGAGTATCAGTCTAGCAACCACAGAGCTCTAAGTTCAAACTTCACTTACTCTCTCTCCAAATACTTGTTTCAAAATACCTTCATATAATTTTTGTATATAGTCACTCCTGGCCTTGAACTCAGAGAATAGGTGCTTTTCTTAGTTGGTTTTGTTTTTAGTTTTTTGTTTTTTCTCCCCTCAATGCTAGTGATCTGCCATTTGAATGACAGCTCCATTTCTGGATGTTTGTTGGCCAACTGGAAACAAGAGTCTCATGGAAAATCCTGCTTAGTCTGGCTTCAAATGATGATCATCAGACCTCAGCCTCCTCAGTAGCATTACAGGCTTGTAATGCTAGTTCCTCATTGAGTTAGATGCTAATCACATCCCATAGCACATAAAATTAACTATTTTCAGTAAGCTATAATTTGCCCATCTGTAAGCTGGAGAGAGAGCCCTGCTCAAGTCAAAAGTGAGTAACAATTATTGCAAATAAGGGAAACCATGGGACATAAATTTCTTTAGAACTGGCTTACTTCATTTAATATGATATTTTTCCAAGTCTTTCCATTTCCTAACAAATGGGGCAGTGTCATTCTTTCTGATGTAAGCATAGAATTTCATTGCATACATATAGCACATTTTCTTGATCCACTCATCTACTGAGGGGCATCTGGGTTGGTTCCATAGCTTAGCTGTGGTGAATAATGCAGTGATAAACATTGTTGTGTTGGTAGCTTCAGTATGGCCTTGTTTGTTTTCATTTGGGTAAATGCCCCAAAGTGAGAACTCTATGTGTAGTCTTTTGAGGAACCTCCTTACTTCTTTCCAGAGTATTTGCAATAATTAGTATACATATAGGATAATCTTACCAGATGATCTGAAAAGCTCAAAAACTATGTACGTATATCCATATCAGATGATGCTCAGTGAAATGAACCCCATATCTTGAACATAAGAGGTCTGTCTTTGTTGTTGTTTTAAATGTACTGTGATATTTTTTGTTTCCTTTGTATGTTCTTTCCCCTATGGCATATCCCCTGTTGTCACTGTACTCGATTTTGGTACCCTGCATCTTGTATACACATATGTCTAATCTGGGGAGGCAAAGGGGAATAACAAAATACTGAAACAAGGAAACAGGATGACCCATTGCAGCAATGATACCCATAGGACAATATATTGGAAACCAACTTTTCAACTTCGGGTGCAGTGTGGGGTGGGGTGAGGAGGAGTGTAGGAGGTGGGGAGGGAAAGGATAGTGGGACAACAACAAGGGAAGGGATAACAATGATCAGCAAGTAATGTCCTCATTGCCTTACTCATGTACCTGTAACCCCTCTGTACAGCACCTTTACAATAAAATATTTTTTTAAGTAAGCAACATTCTGTTCTTCAAAAGTAACAGAACTGTTACCCCCAAATGCCGTGAATTATCCCAGCATAGTGACCAAATTTTGATGCTTAAGAATAGAGGGGATGGTAGGATCTGAGAATGGGATTGGATATCACTGTGCAAATCCTTGTCCCTGTCACTGAGAATAGGAATGTCCTATCCAAACAGGAGATACTGAGGAGAAAGATTATTTTCCTCTGGGTAGAAGAAAGAGTAGAGCAGAATAAAAGATTATTTTACAACCTTCCCCAATGAAGTTAAGCATATCATGATACAAAAAGAGCCTCTGCTACTCAAATTTCACTCCCAAATTGATTCAGTATTATGTACAAATCCAGATGGAAAGACTTTGTTTATGTTTGAATTGAGATCTGAAAAAAAATGGGAACATTGATATAAAGGAGAAGAAATGTCACAGAAGATACAAAGGAAGAGACTGTCAAGGAAGAGAGAGGAAGCATATAATGAGTGAATTGGGATATAATACCAAAAAGTGGAGGGAGATAGTAAAAAGTTTTTTTAATTTCATTTTTTAAGCTTAAAACTAACTCTGTATCTTCCTTAGAATTTTCTATTTCTAAAACAAGTGTTCACTTGCTCAAAGGGTGTGATGGGGATGAATTCATTTAAATTGCAAAGCATTTCAGAATTCTTAGATGAAAAGTATTATTGAAGTACAAAGCTCAGGTTCATTATTAATAAAAATCAGTCCTTCATAACACAGTCTCCTTTGAAATGATTGGTTCCTTGACAATGCCTAAGGTTAGTAGGAGATGGCCTTCATCTAATAAAAGAATCATACAGATGGAAGTATGTATGTGTCTTTATCCTTTAGAGAGCTGTGTCAGAATCATGTCCAACTCTAGCTTAAAGTATCCTGGTCCAGGACTAGCTTGCTACATGTCAAGGTTTTGTTGAAAAGCTGCCTAAGAGAGGAATCAATGCAAAATGAATTACCTTTTGAATACCTAGGGACGTTTAGGCTATTCAGTTCTATTCCAATAAATGTCAATGATTTCTAATATTTTTCATAGTAAATATGAGAATGTGTAGAGGAGAAATTTATTGTGACAGTATTTTAACAATGATGATTGATATAACTGCCCTTTCATTCATTTATAACAAGTTTACTAAAGGAATTTAAATCTGAAGTATAATTAAAGTTTTACCTACAACTTCTCTGTAGATATGCTTTTTGGAAAACTATTGTTTGTCTTTGTACTACTATTCTTCCTGTGTAGTCTGGCCTCTCTCCATGGTATATGTATTTTGGCAATTATTTATATGAAAATATTTATGCGAATTGTTTGCATGAGACTTTTTCTAAAGTGAGATGACATACAGATAAATATGCTATAGACAATATTTATGTAGAAAATATTTATGTAGAAAATGAGAAGTCATTGTTGATCTACAAGAGCAAGCCATGATAAATATTTGTGTCAGTATCCGAATAGGATACTCTACTTTGGTTGATCTTTCTAGGAAAAAAAAATATCTTCGTATTATCTATAAAAATTTAAAGTTCTTTTTGTTATGATCTGCATTTTTATGTTATAAATCTTCTTCAGCATCTCTTAGTACTTTGCTATATCTTCCTAATCTTTGAGAATGAGCTATCACAATTCCATAGTTCTGAATGGAGATGGGTTGGACTGGTAAGGTTTACTACAGAATGCACAGGTGAAGAGATTCCTAACTCTATGCTATTGTTTCAGT
>NW_012267541.1:338405-377001 GCF_000151885.1 Dipodomys ordii | reverse complement strand
AGGAGGCTGCAATGCTTGGTAAGAAATGTACGCATTATCCTGCCCATGCAATTGTAACCCCTCTGTACAGTATGTTCACAAATAAAATAAAAAAACCAATAATTAAAATTTTAATATATCTAAATGCATTAAACATTAATACACTGAACATGATTATTTTTAAAAAGCAAGAGATTAAGAAATTGTATTTACTGCTTGTTTGGTACAACCAGTGATGAATGTTACCTCGAATTGTTCAAATAATCTTAGGTCCAGGGTGTTATACTTCCGTCTTTAATATAGAGGAGCTCAAAATATTGGTGGGTTTGGTACACAATACATACAAATCAACCAAAATTCCTTCTGAAAATGGAAAACAGGAGAGGACGTAAGTAAAAGCAATTCTAGAGTCTGTTCTTGGCTACTGAGCATATGGATGGAAGGTAAAGCACCGAGTCCACTGACCATAGTGGGTTCCTCAGACTGGCCTGGCAGTACTCTGTGTGCCTTGGTCAGTAACCTGAGAACAAGCTCTGAAGTAAAGACACACACAACTACAGGCATTGAGGTAAACCCGTTGTTTTTGTTTATTGACAGTGGCCCGGATACATCACATGTGGAGAACACAGTCAGGTTCAAGGGCTTGAGAAGAGGGGTATACGTTCATTTACAGGTATTGGTTTTGTTGGCAACAGCTGTGTTCTCTCCAGAGGCAAAGGATGAATAGCACCATTGTACCAAATCTGTGATGTCAAGTGGGACCCAGGTCCTCCTGACGGAGGTGACGGGTGGTGGTCCTGCCCAGCTTCTGGGCGTCCTTCTCCGCCAGCTGTGTTTACACATGCTGCACAGGCCTCTCACTACTCAGGCCCTTTGCTAAATGCTCGCTGGCCAGCCTGCAGGGTGCAGGAGGCTGGCTCACAAAAACCTGCAGGTCCAGGAGGTCCTGGGGGCCCAGGCACCCCTGGAATCCCTGCCACACCAGGGGGCCCTGGCTCCCCATCCCGGCCATTTCTCCCATAGCTGGCAGGGCCTGGGTCACCTGAAACACAGAAGGTTGTCTGTGTGAACAGAGCAAGCTCCCAGCTGCAAACCAGCACAGAGCACCCGGCCCTCATGCCACCGCTGCAGATCAGGGACTTCATCCATGCTTTCAGAAACGGTGGATGATGACGAAAACAGGGAGAAATCCCTTACTGGATTTGGGTTTGAGAGAAATTTAGGGCTGGACCAAGAGCTGGGTGTTCACACCCCACATTTCCACCAGTAGAGCCGTGCTGCGCAACAGGAAACCTTCCACTGAAGAACAGACACGTCTACTGAGAACTGAGCTGTGGCCAGCCATGGGCTGCAGGTATACAATACTGCCCGACTCAAAAGTATTGTCTCAATATGCTTTGCTTCAGTACATGGCGAAAGCATCTTTGAGGTGAGCGAACTCCTTCTCAGCATACAATGGACACATTAAAAGTACAGTTACATGAAAACATGCATGTGATACACCAAAACTAGAGCTCAGCACCTCAGCACTCCACACACACCATTTCCCTTCCCACACAGCACCATTTCCCTCCCCACACAGCACCATTTCCTCTCACTTCCCAGGTAACACAGCACCATTTCCTCTCAGCACTCAGCACAGCACCATTTCCAGGCTGGCAGCTTTTTGCTGGTTAATTGGAGATTAGAGTCTCAGACTTTTCTGCCTGGTTGTCTTTGAACCTCCATCCTCAGATCTCCTCTTCAGGTCTCAGCCCCCTGGGTAGCTAGGACTACAGCTGGGAGCCAACAGCACCTATGTAATATTTTAGGTACTTCTGCAAAGGTCTGCTTTCCACTGACAAGTTCTTTATGCTGAGATTATAAATTATGATGGAGCTCTGCCCTGCATCACAGCAGCTGAAACCAAACCTACATGCTCAATTAGATCTTGTTTAGACTTAGTTTTCTTTCTTTTCTTGGAGGTGTCCATTTTCTCCCCATTTCAGTGGTCTCGTTACATAAGTCTTATCGTAGAGGCCTGTCTTTATGTACATACCACGATATGACACATGAATATACATTAGCTGTGCTATCTGCCTAATGATTATACAGTTTGGGTTTTGTTTTTGGTGTTTATATTTCAAGGAGCCATAAAAACATTTGAGATTCTAAAACATGAACATCCATGTCACTCTCTGGACGAACACCAGGGGGCAGCCATGTAACACAGAAAGAGGTCAGGCCTGTCTGCACACTTGAGTGGTAATGAAGAGAGACTGATCTCAAACACAAATGGGGGCCCTTGTTTGCTTGCCAACAATTAATTCTCAGCGTTACATAGGCTGATGAATCATACAATTGCTTTGTAAGCTGTGTGCACAAAATGCTTCATTTCTTCCGCTAAGCTAACTTTTGTGATGTTTGGTAGAGCCAGTATACTTTTATTTTGCTCTGTTCTGTTCCACTCTATTTTGTGCCTGTCCAGGGGTTTGAACTCAGGGCCTGGGCTCTGACCTTGAGCTTTTTTGCTCAGGGCTGGTGTTCTATCATTCGAGCCATAGCGTCTGGCTTTCATGCTGGTTAATTGGAGATGAGTCTCATGGACTTTCCTGCCTAGGCTGGTTTTAAACCAGGATCCCCAGATCTCAGCCTCCTGAGTAGCTAGAAATGCAGGTGTGAGCCACTCATGCCCGGCTAGCAGCAGACATCTTAATTGAGACAAACCCAGCCAAGCACTAACACTAAGTGAACCCTGGCAAGGAGCTGAGGCAAGCCAGCTAGGGCAGGCCGGAGGAAGCACTGGAGGCTCTGGGCATCATCCACACATCTTGGGAGAGATGCTGAGGGGTCTTTCCTCAGGTAAGATGGGAAGTTAGCCAGAGCCACAGCAGACTGCTCACAGAAGTGCCTCTGGGGCCAGAGGCTTGTTTCAGCTGTGCCGGGAGGTCCCACAATGCATTTCCAGGCACACCTCAAGTTCTGCTAGGAAACTAAAATATGAGTGGTTCAAAGCCACAGACTGCTGGCGATCCTAAGTACTCAAGAGGCTGAGATCTGGAGGATCTTGGCTCAAAAATTCTGCCACTTGAGCCACAGCTCCACTACTGGTTCACGGTTATTAGAGATAAGAGATGCTTTTCTACTCAAGCTGACTTCAAACTGTGATCTCGGCCTGCTGAGCAGCTAGGATTTCAGGAGTAAGCCAGTGGTTCTCAGCTGACACTATGCTTCTGAAAGCATCCGTTTAAGAATTAATATTTCAAGTCTTGACACCTATTTTCACACAAAAGGTCCACCCATGACTCACAGATCATTTAATTCTACATTGGAGTCCTCTCCCCATGTGCTACCCAACCACTCACCTAGAGACCAGCAGCTCACACACACACACACAAAACCACTTACCTGGGAGACAAGCAGCTCACACACACACACACACACACACACACACACACAACCACTCACCTGGAGATCACCAGCTCTCATACACACTCACACACATACACACGCATACACACACAACTACTCACCTGGAGACCAGCAGTTCTCATACATACTCTCTTTCTCTCTCTCTCTCTCTCACACACACACACACACAACCACTCACCTGGGAGGCCAGTAGCTCCTGGCAGTCCTTTGGGACCTCGCCCGGGAGGACCACGTTCCCCTTTTTCTCCCAAGTCACCTGCATTTCATAAAAGAAAGGTTATTTTTGCATATGTTTTTAAATCACACTTCTGCATTTTAAACTTTAAGCCAAGCCAAAATTCCGAAGGGAAGGAGATTGCAGCAAACCAGATTGCCATCAACATGAAGCAAAGTAAAACTTCAGTTCCTCATCTTAACACAGCTAAAGCATAAACACCCAGAAGGATTGTGGGCACAGACGTGGATGCAGCATTTCACAAAACTGAATATGCATTCTTGGTATTCAGTAAAATAAGAATGGAAGGCTACTTTCTTCTTATGACAAAACATATTCATCTCAACCTAAAGCTTTACAGGTCACACACGGCAGGCGGGGCATTCAGAGGAACACGATGGCCACTGCCCCTGGGGCTGCGCTGCCACTCAGGGGTGTGAGAGGTAAAACCATCCTGAGGGTAGCCGGGTAGGCGCCGGTGGCTCACGCTGTCATCCTAGCCACTCAGGAAGCTGAGATCTGAGGATCAAGGTTTAAAGCTAGCCGGGGCAGACAAATCTTTAAGACTTTTATGTCCAATTAACAAGTGAAAAGCCAGAATGAATGTGGGGCTCACATGGTAGAGCGCCAGCCTTGAGCAGAGAAGCCAAGTGAGAGCTGGAGGCTCTAATTTCAAGCCTAATACTTGTGCTCACACACACACACACACACACACACAGAACTGCTCTTACTTTCAGGTGATATATTTTAAAATTAGAAAATCGATTTCAAAGCTGCTACAAACAAAAATCTGAGTAAAGTATCAGGGTTCAAAATTAAAATTAATATCTGAAGATCAATGTTTAGGTACAAATGGCAGTTATAAGATAATGTAAAACATACCACAAATAATAGAAATTAAAATATTAAATAGCTAGAAACAAGCTTGATTGGAAATGTACAAGTGTAACAAGAAAGAAACAATGTTTCTAATGGATACCAAAAAAAGAAGATTGTAAATACTTTTAAATGGAATGACATCTTTATAAAGATTGTCCATTTTTCCTAAGTTAAATGTCCATCAAGACCCCACCCCCAAAAGCCCCCGGTGGAGGGGATGGTGAAGTTTGCTTAGAAAAGCATTTCAGTCAGAACAATGTGGGTCCCCTCCTTCAAAGGGAGAAGTCCTGAGTCCTACCAGCTATGAACATAGTTGCTGGTCTGTGAGGAAGGGGGGGGGTCTGCGTTCGATGAGGGAGGGGACAGTGGAGGTCAGCTGGAAGGGAAATCAGGGCCGGTCCCCTGGGCCTCCGCCATCAAGGAGGAACGACAAGCAGAAGGAACTGCGGAAATCCTCCTGTAACTTTAGTTGGCCTTGATTTATCATTCCAAATGTGAAGAAAGGCTGGGCGCTGTGGCTCATGCCCGTAACCCCAGCTACCCAGGAGGCTGAGACAGGATGAGCGTTCAAAGCCAGCCTCACAGAAAAGTCCTGAGACACCCATTTCCAGTGAGCCACCAAAAAGCTGGAAGGGGAGCTGTGGCTCACATGGTAAAGCACCAGTTCTGAGTACAAAGGCTGGGAGGGGAGCTGTGGTTTGCATGGCCGAGTACCAGGCCTGAGTACAGAGGCTCAGGGCAATGTCCAGGCCCTGGATTCAGCCCAGAACTGGTACATGAAACACAAAAGCAGGATCCCCCCCCCTAAGGTGATGGGCAGCAAGAACATAGACAAGTGCTTTCTCTAGGCCAGCACTCAGCCTGGGGAGGCCTGGCCATTACCGTGGCCAGTACAGTGCGGCCACCCTCTGGCCACCCTGGGGTGAGGCCAGAGAGAGCCCCACACTGTAGCCCCACACCGCACTGCACCCTACCCCAGCACACACCGCACTGTACCACACTATACCACAGCCCTGCACCGAAGCCTCGCAGGCTGCGTTTCTGAAGCAGGAGACAGCATGGACAAGAGGGAGGGAGGGAGGGATTCTCTCTCTCTCTCTCTCTCTCTCTCTCTTTCTCTCGAACCAATTGGTTCAATCTCTGAAGCTTTGAAACATTGCCAGACTTACAAGAAGCCCCAGTTAAAGCTCATTCTTTTTTTGTTGTTGTTGTTTTGTCGGTCGTGGGGCTTGAACTCTGGGCCTGGGCGCTGTCCCTCAGCTCTTCAGCTCAAGGCTAGTATTCTACCACTTGAGCCACAGCACCACTTCGGTTTTCTAGTGGTTTATTGGAAATAAGAGTCTCACGGACTTTCCTGCCCAGGCTGGCTTTGAACCTTGATTCTCAGATCTCAGCCTCCTGAGTAGCTAGGATTACAGGCATGAGCCACCAGTGCCCGGCAAAACTCATTCTTTAACATGCAGTTTTGCACATGCCGAACAAGTGATTGAATGAATGGTCCTGGCTGGAGCTGGCCAGGTGGCCCCTTTACCCCTTCATGGCCAAACTGGCGGCCTGCTTGCCCTCCGACCTTCACTGGAGCACCATGACCTTCAAGGGAAAAATCTGGGTATGCCCTGTCCCCCCCCCCATTCCCACCTGGGAAAATTCTTACCTTTAGGTCCTCTCAGACCAAGAGCCCCAGGGGGACCTTTGATCCCTGGGAGGCCCCTGATCCCCATCTGACCGGGGAAGCCATTCTCTCCAGGAGGGCCAGGAGGGCCAGGGGGACCCGGGCGCCCAGGGAGTCCTGAGATGCCCACATCAGGGCGCTTCAGACTGGCAGCCATCTCTGCAAAGTGTTCTGAAAGACAGCAAATGACCCAGGAGTAATTCAGATCAAGTGTGCATGCGTGCATGTGTGTGTGTGTGTGTGTGTGTGTGTGTGTGTGTGTGTGTGTGTGTGTGTGTGTACACACACATGCATATGTGTCCCCAACTTGGCAAAAAATAAAAAGATAAAGAAAGGCTAACTCAGAAAAGCACTATTTTATTATGAAGCTATGAGCGACTGTAAATGATAATTGGTAAAACAACATTGGCTTTAATACTATTTAAAACCTGCTAGGTGGTCAGTGGTTTAGGCCTGGTAATCCTAGCTACTCAGGAGGCCGAGATCTGAGGATCAGGGTTCAAACACAGCCTGGGCAGGAATGTGTGAGACTCTTATCTCCAATGAACACCAAAAAGCTGGACGTGGAGGTGTGCTTCAGTGCAAAGTACCAGGCTTGAGTGGACATGCTTTTGGATCATGCTGGGGCCTGGAGTTCAAGCCCTAATACTGGCACGTACACACCCACACATGTGCCCACATGAGCACACTTGTGCATGCAAGTATGACTCAAATCCTCTCACTCTGAAAGCAGACAGCGTCCCTTTTATTTGCCATACAAACTGCAAGGATTAAGTCAGGCAGCAGGAGTTCACGGGCTTGGGCTGTGGCTGACTTGCTCACCACGCAGGAGTTAGTGTTGTTAGTGTTGTTAGCGTCGGCGGGACTCAGGGATTGTGGCTACTCACCCTGCATGACTCTCATGCAGACCTGCTTGATGTGCTGGTCTGTCGGACCTCTCCCCTGGGCAGGAATGGAAAGGTGGTTCACCGGGGAAGTGCAGGCGATGTAACCCAGGAAAGACCCAGGGGACAGGATTTCAACCTAGCCCACCGGGCAGAGGCCCCCTGCGGCTGGGCATCATCCAGAACCCTCTGCAGCGGGGCATCTCCCGGAACCCCAGGACCATCCACTCACCGGAGGGCCCTGGATGCCAGGCAGGCCAGTGACGCCCTGCTCCCCCTGCACACCCCGGGGCCCCGGTGGTCCTCGTGGTCCTTCGACTCCTGGAAGCCCCCGACTTCCTTCTGGCCCCCGCAGGCCGGGCTCTCCAGGGCTCCCAGCCTAGAAGAGAGAGAGTGGGCACAGAAGGCCAGACACCTTAAGGCGTGTCCCGCTGCCAGCACCAACACCAGGCATTCCTGGAGCCCACGCTCTATGCTCTGCCTGGTGAGGAGGCAGCCCAAGGGAGCACCACGCATCCCAGGGGAGCACCATGCACCCCTGGAGGAGCACCCCAACAACCAGTCAGTCTCCTGAGAGCTCCAGTTATAGCAAAGCCGTACAAGTGTGTACAATTATTGCCATTTCCAAATCTTCACTGGAATAACACTGCTTCAGATCGCGTCTTCCCAACTCAAACTACTCTCTAGGATCTGCTCTGTGGGTGGGGTTGTTTTGGCTTTCTTTTTGTTGCTTTTGGTGCTGGGGCCCAGCCCAGAGCCTCGCACATGCCAGGCACACGCTCTGCCCCTGAGCCTGGCCTCAGTGCCACGCTCCTGACTTTCATAAAGCTTCTTAGAAGTTTATGTTCACAAAAAATAAACAATGCCATGGTTCCTCTATTTCAACATCACTCCTGCAACACACATAAAACAAACCTACCTCAAAAGTGTAAGTTGTTTAGCTTTCATTACTTTTGGGTTAATTTGAAGATACCAAACATGAACATAAACTAAACCAATGCATTTACCACGTCTAAAATGTGGCATTAAAACACTTTGCCAAGCCGGGCACCGGTGGCTCACACCTGTCATTCCAGCGAATCAGGAGGCCGAGATCTAAGGATTGCAGTTCAAAGCCAGCCCAGGCAGAAAAGTCCATGAGACTCTTATCTCCAATTAACTACCACAAAGCCAGAAGTGTAGCTGTGGCTCAAGTGGTACAGTGCTACTCTTGAGTGAAGAAGCCAAGGGCCTAGCACAAAGCCAGAGTTCAAACCCCAGTACTGACATACACACAAAAACGGGCTTTGTGTGCCTTTCTGAGCCTGATTTCATTGTGCTTCTTGTTTCTCGTGCAGCATTTTGAGTGAAGGAGGGTGTGCTATTTACTCAGGGGACAGTGGCTGCCATGCTGTCAGCTGCTTGGGTATACGCTGGGAAATGGAGACCAAACCAGAAATAAGAGGCCCGGGCTGGCTGGGAGCTGGGGGCAGTGGCATGGCCTCTTTGCACGTTTCTTGGTGTCTCACAGTGTTTGTTGCATTCCTTTCACATGAACGCCCACTTCAGGGTTCCTATGAATTGTTTCCGATCCAACTTGTAAGGACACTGCTTAGTTTCCACAAAATGACAAAATAAAACATGCTGATCATGTTCCTTTCTAGTTCTTCATCGTCTTCTGCTTATGCCACCAGCTTACTTCCTTGACTGGGACACATATGAGACTAAGAAAGATACTGGAATATTTTATAATACTGTAGCTGCCAATAAAATCCACTTGTATGATCAAAGCAAGACCCAAGCTAGTTCTTTAAAAATGACCTATTTGGTGAGCAGAATAGAGCCTACCTTGTAACATTCATAAACCCATTTACAGTATTAAAAACATTCCATTTGGAGTGACTAATTTAAAACCAAAGCATGGTGGTGCATGCCTGTAATCCCAGCACTGGGAAGACTAAAGCAGGAAGAGTTCCAGTCTATACCATGCTGTGTAGTAAAACCCTGGGAACATGGCAGGTAGATTATTTCCATTGCTGTGGATTGTACTGGGTTAAGTCATTATTTAGTAAATTTGGGCATTTAGTTCCTTGAAGCTAAGCCCTCTAAGAATTAAACTTAAGAATTAAATTCGTCTAAGAATTAAAGCCAGAGCCTTTCCCGTGATGCAGTTTTATTGATTATGACCAGGGGTACTGTTGTTGTTACTGGCAGCACCAGGGATTGAACTCAGGGCTTCATGCTTGTTCAGCAGGTGCTCTACCCCTTGAGCCACAGCCCCACAGTGCCTTTCCCCATGTTTTCAAGGCAGGGTTCACTTTAGACCTGGGCTGGCTGTGATGTGTGTCTCATCTCTACATCACTGGACATAATAGGTGCACAGGGCACCAACCTTCCCCCCAACACACAGGCCACCTGCAGCCATATGACTGGCAGGTGCCACCCTGCACAGGCCTGGAGATGGACCCAGTCTCTCCAGCTTCCTTTTTGCCTGGGCTGGCCTTGAGCCCCAGTCCCTTGATCTCTGTCTACAAGGAGCCAGGCTTGCAAGCTGGAGCCACTGCTTTGGCTCATATCCTTAATTTTATTTATTTATTTATTGTCGGTCGTGGGACTCAAACTCTGGGCCTGGGCGCTGTCCCTCAGCTCTTCAGCTCAAGGCTAGCACTCTACCGCTTGAGCCACAGCGCCACTTCCAGCTTTTTCTACTTATGTTGTGCTGAGGAATCAAACCCAGGGCCTCATGCATGCAAGGCAAGCACTCTACCACTGAGCCAACTTCCCAATCCAGTTTTCCTTACTTTTTAAATTAAATTTTAATTTAAAATTTTTCATGAAAAATTGTGGATTATACTTACAGATCCCTTTGAGCCAGGCAATCCCATATCTCCCTAAATTTGTAAAACAAGATTACATTAGAGCAATATATTCACATTCGATAGCTCCCCACCCAAAACATTTAAAAAAGAAAAAGCTACTGAACTATTGGAACACAAACACCATAAACTCTGGAACTGCAGAAAGATTTTAGCTCAACAGCTGGATTCTAGTTCTGATTCTGCTACTTGACGCTGTGGCCAGTGTGAGTGGGGCTGGCCCGGCCTCTAGCAACACAGGCAGGGCTGGGTCAGACCTGCCCACAGATCTGTCCTGGACTCAAAACATTCAGGTGAAAGATGTAAGTAACATCCTGTCTCAACGTGTAACAGGCATCTGAACCTATTATGAAAACTTAGCTTTCAACACTAATTATTTTAAATTCATTCCCCCAAAGCCTAAACAACATGTACATGCTTTTAAGCTTTGAAAAAAAATTTAAAATCTTCCCATCATTCATTCTAAATGAATTTAGCTCAAGTGCTGGTATATCAGGTAATCTCTAATATAAAATACAATGATTTCAAACATTTTCTGAGCTCAAACAATGAATAACTTTTACAGAAAGTACAGAATAATCTTTGTTAATTTTCTTCATTCTTAAAATAATAATCTGCCCAGTTCAGATGTTCTATCTACTTGTATTCTAAATCTTGAATGCCTGAATTACACATTACCAGAATTTTGTCCAGCACTAAGATTCCCAAAGCGATTTCATGAACAGCTGCTCACCCTGAGTCCCCAGGAGCAAGATCTGGGTTTCCAAGTGAGGCCATGCTAGGTTGTATGTGAACCCTTGCATGTGCCCGCAGACCCAGACACGCGGTGGACAAGAACGCGCGTTCCCCCTCCATAGCTGGAACTCTTGACAGTGTCATCCTGTGCAGATGGAGGGGACCTCTTGGGTGGGTTTGAGGCAAACCAAAGTCTCAGACTCACTGCCCCCCCCTTGCTGAGCTCTGCCCGGCTTTTCCTGCAGAGGCTGACAGCACAGTCGCCAAGGTGCCCAGGTCGAGGCCAGAGGTGTCTCCGTCACCCAAGTGTCAAGAGAGCTAGGGATGGGGGACCCTCCAGCCAAGGCCTGGGGATAGGACTCCTCTCCACTTTCCTGTATCTTACCTATCATTTGGGAGTCTTCAAGGGTGGACTTTAAAGAAGGTGATGAAGTGAGTATGACCGTATGATAAAAATATGCACGCACATGTTCATATGTGTGTGTGTTTCTAACAGAATTCAAAATTGATAAGCAGTTATAAGAAAGTAAAAACAAACTCACCAGGTCGCCTCTTTGTCCCGCTTCCCCCTCCTCACCAGAGGCTCCCTGAAAAATCACGGCAAAAGGTCACACTTTTCCATCTTTGTCCCCGGGTCAACTTTACCCAGTCACTAGCCTTAAGGTTATAGAAAGAAAATGCCCTTGGTGACGTCTCAGTGCTGGAGGCCAGGCCAAACTGAGGGCAGAGGCCAAAAGGGAGCCACAGGTGAGGCTGACAGCTCTTACCAAAGTGGAGCTGAACCCAGGTGTTTACAGTAATGAGCACAGCCCACAATCTTGTAATCTGGCAAACCTGAAAGAGGCCTCTGACCGCAGGAAAAGGAGCCCAGAAATAAAAATAAAGAGCAGTATGCTGTCACGGCTTCTGTGGAAAGCAAGTGTGAGTTTCACTCACAGCAATAACAAAATGAGCACCAGGAAGAGAGAGCAGATCGTGGAGGGGGGGGGGCACAGGGAAGGGGCGGGAGAGAAAGGAGGCAAGATGCAGCCGTGGTATCCAGTGTATGTGTGACAAAATGGAGCTGATAAGTTGAGGGGGGGCTGGGGGACACGGGGCGAGAACAAGGGGAGAGGTAACATTGATCCAAATGCACTGCACTCACAAGCTGGGGTTTTGAATGGCAACAACCTCTTTGTACAGCTACTTAAAAGATAATAGAGAAGGAAAGAGAGAGAAAGATAGAGGGAGGCTGGGAGAGAGAGAGGGATGGAGGCTGGGAAGGAGGGGAGGAGGGAGGGGAAGAGGGAAGGAAGGGGGAGGTAGGAGGGAAGGAGGGGAGTCAGGAGGGGAGGAGAGGTGGGAAGGAAGGAAGGAAGGAAGGAAGGAAGGAAGGAAGGAAGGAAGGAAGGAAGGACATCATTTCACACCCCTAAGCTGGCGGGTAGCTGCTGTTCGGCTCCCGTCACGCTCTGCGCTCACCTGTTCTCCCTTTGGGCCGGGCTCTCCGGTCACACCCTGTTGTGGACAGAGCAGAAACAACACGGCTTTGGTACTCTGAGGTGCTTGCTGTCTACCTAGCCCCCCTCACTGGGCTGGCAGGCATGGCATGAGAAACACCCCTCCCCATGTCTCACGAGAACGGGGTCCCTGACGCCACAGGGGCCTCTGGCACAATTTAGAACTAAGTACGCTGCAGCTGCAATTCTTAGGTAGACTTCTGTTCTTCTGCTAAGTCAACAGATATTACTTTTTTTTGTGCGCCAGTTCTGGGGCTCAAACTCAGGGCCTGGGTGCTGTCCCTGGAATTTCCTGCTCAAGGCTGGTACTCTACACTGGGCCACAGCTCTACTTCTGGCTTTTTGGTGGTTAGAGATGAGGGTCTTGGTCTGCCCAGACTGGCTTCAGACTGAGATCCTCAGATCTGAGCCTGGGGAGTAACGGGGATCATAGAGGTCAGCCACCGGCTTCTTGACCAAGCCTCGGAGCTTGCACAAACCTTTCAGGGTGGACTTCTCTGACACACCCTAGAAAGCATCTTCACTGGGCCCAGAGCAAGCTTGGTCTGGACAGGCACCAACCCCCTCGTCAATAAGGCCTACAGGTGCTGGTAGCTTACCCGGTCACCTTTCATTCCCGGGAGGCCTGGGGGCCCAGGCAAGCCGGGGAGGCCCGGGCGGCCCAGGGGGCCCTGGAAAACAAACAGAGCCCCAAGTCAGGGTCTCCACAACACAGAGAGACCACAGCCAAACATGTGTACCGCATGTCACACGACTCACCTCCACATGCACACTGCACGTCCATGGTTAGCATTGCATAACTTTGGGGGTACACCACACATCACGTGACTGCCACATGTGCGCCATGTATTACACGACTTTCACATGTGCACCACACAGCTGAACTTCACACATGTACCATGAGTCACATGGTTAACACATCCTCCATGGTACCCAAGACACAGTTTTGAAATTCCATGTTTACATTTTCACACATGGATCAAGCGACCAAAATAAAAGGCCACTGACTAAACAGCCTTTTGTTAATTAGTTTCCTCTCGTGCTTTTGTTTATTTATTTAGTGCTGGTATTGGGGCTTGAACTCTGGGCCTGAGTGCTGTCCCTGAGCTTTTTTACTCAAGGCTGGCACTCTACCACTTGAGCCACAGTGCTACTTCTAGCTCTTTGGTAGTAATTGGAGATAAGAATCTCACAGATTTCTCTGCCCAAGCTGGCTTTGAATCTTGGTCCTCATATCTCAGCCTCCTGAATAGCAGGGATTATAGGTATTAAGCACTGGTGCCTGGTTCACACTTGTTCTTAAAAAGGTACTCTTAAAAAACTGTTAAAAAATGTTTTCCTGAAAGCAGATTGGAGCCTTACTTACCAGTTTGCCAGGCAGGCCTGGGGACCCCGCCGGTCCTGTCTCTCCTCTGCTGCCCTGGGAAGCCACACACATTACTATCTATTAGTTAGCTGCCCAAATCAAATGTTTAAGCACTATGTGAATGAATAACATTCAACCTGTATTTTTATTTATTTAGATATAAAAGTCATCAAAATATTCTCCCTTCAACTGAGGGCAGAGGCGTCTGACATGGCAGGGAGTCACTTCCTGACCCTTCTGGTGCCTTATGTACAGAATGCAGCTCCACGCTGGACTCTGCATTCCTGCAGTGTCGAGACAGGTTTCAGATTGTGTGTGGGGTCTGGAGCACAGAGTCAACTTTCAGCCCTGCAGAACGTGCTAAAGCAATGCCTGGCAAATGACCTTCTACCCCAGAAGAGCAAGAAAGAAGCACAGACAGAGATGTTTGCCTGAGAGCCACTTCTGCAACTCCAAAAAGACACAGATCTTAGAAACTGATGAAGAAATTAGACTTCCTTTCACTCATTCTCACTCTAAACATGTCTTAAAGAATTAAGTTCAAATGAGACATGCAACTCGTTATGAATACACATCAAGAGCAACATTTATTTTACTTTTTTACTTGAGATCTGAGTTTGAAAGTGTGTGACATCCTAAACTGGTTTTAAAAAAAAATTTGAGAAAGACACATGCATTCATCAGCTTTGGCTTTTGAGAATTGCATAGAGTCTTATGCAGTCTGATAAAATACTCGTTTTATTTCCAACATGTTCAGCTCAACTGAACACTGAGATTATTAGCTAATAATCACATTTCCTGGGAATATCTCAATGGCAGCGGCCACAGCAAACTTGTTAAATGACTGATCAACTTGCACAGTCCAGCAGCTGTGATGCTAAACTTACCCTCAGCTGGGACAGAAAGATAATTCTTCGCAGTGATTGATATCTGCAAATCCCTTTCTGACTGATAGCAACAGAATCAAAAGGAGCCAGAGTAAAGACAAACATCTGCTATCAAACCCATAAGATCAGCCGGGTGCCTCATGCCTGTAATCCTAGCTACTCAGGAAGCTGAGATCTGAGGATAGAAGTTCAAAGCCAACTTGAGCAGGGAAAAGAATCCATGAGACTCTTATCTCCAAGTAACCAGTAAAAAGTTTGTGATTCCAGTGGTAGAGTTCCAGCTCTGAGCATAAAAGCCAAGTGAGAATGTAAGGCTGGATCAAGCCCTAGTACTGGCACAAACAAACTGTAATCACATGAAAGTACTTTTTTCAACCGGAAATAAGAGCAGAAAGTCATTGTGCCTCTTAAACACCTCGCTTCTGTCTCCTTTCACTGTAAAGAGGAATTCTATATACCTAAATAGCAGTCCTGCATGGTGTTGATCAGCACCAATGGATGGGTGGCATGCACAGGCTTGGGGAGGACCACAGGGGAGGACGGGCAGTGAGCAGAGTTTGGGGAATGAAATACTCACAGGAAGCCCCCGGGGTCCTCTGGGCCCCTCCTCTCCTGCAGGCCCCTGCTGGCCCTGGTCCAAGAACAAGAACAGAGGGAGCGTCAGTCAGTCAGCGTCACTTGGTGACATCCCCTGATGAGAAGGGAAGAGGGCGGCTTACCGGTTTTCCAGAATTCCCTAACAGGCCAGCCTTCCCTGGAGCTCCCGGGCTTCCCTGTGGGTGAAGCGAGCACTCAGAACAGCCCTAGCCATCCGGCCTGGCCCACACCACGGACGCCTGGTATATTTGAGGAGCCTTAATCATCTACCCTGTGGCAAGCTGAGAGAATGTAACTCTCTTCCTTCTGTTTTGTGTGTGTGTGTGTGCTTTCTTTCTTTTCATTTTTTAAATTTGTCTTTCTCTTTTTTTTTTGGTAGAATTTCTTAATGAATGCCTCCACATCCTGTAGGTATTGTCTAAGAAGTATATTAAAGGTGATAGGTTAACATTTCTTTATTTAAAGGGATCCCTAGCTGGGCAGAGGTGGCTCATACCTGTAACCCTAGCTTCTCAGGAGGCTGAGATCTGAGGATCACAGTTCAAAGCCAGCCCAGGCAAGAAAGTCCAATTATCCACCAAATTAACCACCAAAACGCCAAAAGCAGAGCTGTGGCTCAAGGGTAGAATGATAGACTTGAGCAACAAAAGCTCAGAAATAGCACCGAGGTCCTAAGTTGAAACACACACACATACACACACACACACATGCACGCGCACACACACACACACACACATGCACACACACGCGCACACACACACACACACATGCATGCGCACACACACACAGGAATCCCTTTTAACTTGAAGATTTTTCTTTCTTCACAGTATTGGTTATATGGATGTTTACCATTTCCAGCATACTTCCTTGGAGCCCTTTTACTCTTATTGATACTGTTAATTTTTTAAAAATGGAGTGGACACGAGGAAACAAAGAGATTGCTATGGAGAACACCTCACCACCCTGCTTCAGAAACAGCGTGCTCTGGGAGAAGCCAATGCCATCCACCTCACAGGCCTTAGTGGGGCCCAGCGTGCTCAGGCGTGTACCCGTGGGCCAGTCCACACGCACCACTAGTGCCAGCTTTGCACAAGTATAAGTTACCTATTCTATTCTAAAGCAAAATTGCTTTTTCTTTCATTTTTTCATCTGTTGTTTTTACTAGCTTACCTTTTGATGTATGTAAAATAAAGTAGTGGCTGATATAGACAAAATACCATCTCTTCAGCTAAAGCTAAATTATCTGAATAACATCATAAGGCTCTATGGCACCATATCTCCCTCACTTTAAATAGTAAGAAATAGTAAGACTATGTTTTATTCTGGCAACGGATAACATTCTCACATAGGAAGTCTAATTTTCAAGTAGGAAAGGATTAGCATTTGAAGTTGTTTACGTTCGGTATTTCTCCTGGGGGTTAAATATAAAGTAAAAGGTAGAATGGAGATATTAAAAAGCATCAAGTGTGTTCTCAAAGGAAACATATTAGTTAAATTTACCTTTTCACCAGCAACACCCTTTGCACCAGGAATTCCAGGTACACCCTGAAAAAAGTGCACACAGAATCTGCTCTCAGTCACCTCCCCGAGATGCGCGGCCCACTGCCGCCAGAGCTCAGACAGCAGCGGTACGCTCAAATGCTCGCGTCAGGGAGCAGCCCTCATTCCTCAGCTCAGTCGGGTGTCCTGTGCCCACCGCGCACAGGGCATTGCGCATCTGTTATCTGGCTTGGTCAGATAACAAACCCTGAAGAGAATCCTACGTATGAGCTAAAGTCACCTGTGAAAGATGCGCTTCCATGCTATGGTCTATCACCACGCTCGGGTCAGCAGTGGCCTTCTCAGGCAGAAGAACATTATACAGACAGCACATGGCTTGGGAACAGAGTACAAAAGGAGGAGCGATGAATGAGGTGGGCTTTGGAGTGGAAGAGAGAATGGCAGAAGGATGCCAGGCTCCGGATCTGGCACTCCACACTGCCTCTGATGCCAGCCAGGCGCCAGTGGCTCATGCCTGTAATCCTGTCTCCTAGAGGCTGAGATCTGAAGATCTTCGTTGGAAGCCAGCACATGCAGACAAAGCCTCGAGACTCTTATCTTCCACTAACTAGCAAAAAGCCAGCACGGGAGGCTCAACTGGTAGAGTGCCAACCATGAGCAAAAAGTGGAGTAAGAGTGTGAGACCCTGAGTTCAGGTCCCAGTGTCCCAACCCCCAAAAGTAAGTGCATGCGTCAAGCAAGGGCCAGTCCTTGTTATTACCAAACTTGTTGAATGGACACTTTTGCCTTCAAAGAGTCAAGAATACATGCCGTGAAACCCATTTGAGGTTTTAGTCACATGCATGCTAAAAACATCACTTTGAGTGTGCTATACTTCAGAGAACCCATACTCTCTCATGAAAGGCCAAACAGTATAAGGAGACCCCAAATACAAATAATGCTTTTATTTAGAATGGTTAGAGAAATTGAAAACTCTTTGGAGAAATAATAATACAAAAGTATACACTAAACTAAAAGTAAAGCAGCACGCTATCTCAAAAGTCACCACACACGGTCACGTGTCTCCCTCTGAATTCAGCGTGACGCTGCAGTGAGCAGATACACAGGCAGGCACTCACCGGTAGTCCCTGGAGACCCGCGTCCCCCGGAGGCCCAGGCTTCCCGGGCTCACCCTAGGAGACAGCATCATAGCCTCAGCTCATGTACACTTCTGAGAAACAGTCTTCATCACAGCAATGAACCTACGTAAACCTCTGCCTTCCTTTTAAGAGTACAACATTTCTAAGTAAAAAGATTTTTCCAACAGCTGACCTTATATGTGCTTGCAAAGTGTTACTTAATTTAAGGGGTGCGTGGGCTAGGACACAGGGCATCAATTTAGCCAAACACACCATCTCCCTCCGCCCACTTTCGTCAATGGGCCACTTCACTGAGTTCCTAAAAGCAACCAGATGAAAAATCCATGTCTGACACTTGATTTGAAAATTAAAGGGCTAGACAAACCTTCTGGAATGCTGTAATGGAAATGCTGTGTTCAGCTGGCCGGGACACAGATAGCCCCATTCCTCCCCATAGTCACACGGATACCCAAAGTGACACAGTCTACCCGAAGTCACACAGCTACTCGAAGTGACTCGGACACCCAAAGTCAGACAGACACCCAAAGTGATGTGGACACCCACCTTTGTTCCTGGCATTCCAGGGATCCCATCTCGGCCATCCACACCCGGCAAGCCCTAAAGACACACGAAGAGGTACACAGTCTTAGAAATACAAGCCTTACTCTTCTTCCCTACTGCATAGGCTAAAGGTTTATTCTGAGCTAATCACCCGGTCAGGACTTACCGCGTCCCCTTTGGGTCCCGGGAGTCCATGCAGTCCCCGAGGGCCTTGTCCTCCCTGTGGGCAGAGGAGAGAACAGACAAGACTGTGCTGTGCAGGCCATGTCCTGGGAGGAGAATGCCAACACCCTGCTTGGGTCAACTGAGCTCACCCTGTCTCCCTTGGGCCCGGCTTCACCCAGAGGTCCTCGCTGCCCTTGGTCTCCCTGTGTGAAAACATGGGCAAATGTTATTTACTCTTGTCTTTTCAAAATTAGAAAACATCACTCATGTTATTCAAACATTGCTCTGTCATTGACTTCAATCTACTGTAGATGCCTAAGTTCAAGAACACTGTTCATACTAAAGCCTTGAAAACTGACATTGCCAGCCAAGTGCCAGTGGCTCACGCCTGTAATCCTAGCTCCTCAGGAGGCTGACATCTGAGGATCACAGTTGTCCCAGACAGGAAAGACCATGAACCACTTACCTCCAATTAACCACCAAAAAGCTGGAAGTGGAGCTGTGGCTCCAGAGGTAGAGCGCCAGCCTTCAGTGAAAACACTCAGGGACAGCACCAGGCCCTGAGTTCAAGCCCAGGACCAGAACACAAAAGAGTTGGCATTGCTATCAGGACTGTGTTTTCATTTGAAATGCACAATGGATGAAGGAAGTTCCACACTACAGCCAGCAATTAGTACCCTGCATATAAGCAATCAGTATGCATCTAAATACAAGCTAATCCTGTGCACTGTGACTGTGATCTAGGTTCCAATTTGTCACCAGTTATTTAATTCCCATCAGTAATAATGATTTCTGTCCCAGCTACCCGGCTCCTGTTACATCTGATTCAAGCAGCCTCACAGAGGAGGTGTGCCTACCTGTGACACAGCTTTTCTGAATGGCCTGACCACCCCTATCCTTGGCTGATTCAGATCAAAGTGCTCAGCTTGGCATTGCACATTCTTCTCTAGAACATGGTTCTCTCTGTCTCCTCAGTCTCAGCTCTAGGAAGTCCCTGGCTCTAGAAAGCAGTGGCATGTGTATGATACTTTATGAAGCATGCTCAGTCCATCCCCTCCTGCCTTCCAACCCAGAATGGTCCTCCAAACCAACCTTCTCTTAAGTCCTCTTGCATGGAGAGGTGGTTCATATGCTCTAGCCCTTGATTTTGTGTGTGTGTGTGTGTATGTGTGTATGTGTGCGTGTGCACACTGATTCTGACCTCTGGGCTTAATATTTTCCACTCATAGTTAGCACTCTAATACTTGAGCCGTGCCTTCTGTTCCAGTTTTTTTATGGGTTAGTTGGAGCTACAAGTTTTGAAGGTTCATCAGCTGCAGCTGGCTCTGAATCACCTTCTTCAGGTCTTGAGCTCCTGAGTGGCCAGGATTATAGGCATGAGCCACCAGTGTCCAAATCTAAGTACTAGATTTTGTAGTGTATCAGTTACACTGGGCTACAGGACCTTGATAGTGAGAAATTCTGTTTATATCTTTCCAACTTTTTCTGTGGGATTACTAATGGATCAGGGTTTTATCTATTTACTTCTGAAAGAGGCTTGAGGCATCCATACATATGATCATCAAAGTATGGGAGAATTAGCTAAAAAACCACAGTAGCAGAAAGTTAGAACAACCCAGACCATGAGTCAGGCTGCCTGATGTCCGAGCAAAAAAGACAGCATAGGAAACAGAAATATTTCAGTGAAATATTTAAATACCTAAGATGAAGATTTAAATGATGCTTACTCTATAAAAATATCAAATTGACACTGGCACCAGTAGCTCACTCCAGTAATCCCAGTTACATTGGAGGTTGAGAGCTGAAGACTGCAGTTCCAAGCCAGCCTGGGCAGGAAAATCCATGAGGCTCTTATCTCTAATTAACCACTGAAAAGTTGCAAGTGGAGCCATGGCTCAAGAGGTAAAGCACCAGCAAACTCAGCTCAGGGATAGTGCCCCGAGTTCGCCCCAAGACAGGCACACATACTTACAAAATCACATTGGAGGACTGTATCTCTGTGCCCAAAGGAAGATCATATGTTTTAAATAAATACAATAACTTTTGACTGTGTTCCCATTCTTAATTATTCACATACACATGCTATTTGTGCATACACACAAATACATGTATTACAATCATCTACTATTGCTGTAAGCACGTGAATACAGACCCCCACTTACCGGTGCCCCAGGGATACCCTGCGGCCCAGGCTCCCCATCCAAGCCCCGAGCACCCTGTAGAAAACAAGACAAGGAAGTCAAACTGACATTGATCATATGCTAAATAACAGAACCATTTTCTTAAAGAAATGAGACAGCCAGATAAGAAGAGAGTGTGTGTTTTAATACAGAGTGCATCAGTGAGCCCCTTGACTATCTAATCAGGTGTGAAACCTAATTGACACCTGCTCATCTCACCCACAGTACCTCAATGACCTCGCTCACACCATGCTGGGTATTTTAAGTTAACATTGCATCGCAACCACAAGATCTAAGAACGCTGGTGCTTACTGGGGCCTGGCGGTCACCTTCTGGGTCTTCAGATGGCTGTGGGGCTTCACCAGTGTGAAGCCTCATCCTACCCCATGGGTGCCCGGACAGTGCCGTGGGAGGGAATCCCAGGACTCGGAGCCTATCCAGATCCCCGTGAAAAGTTAACCCGTGTCATCCAGAAAAGCAAACTCTTAGGAGCCCCCTCTCCTCCTCCCTTCCTCACCCTGGCTCAGGCTACATGTGTGCATGTGCAGTGATGACTTCTCCTGAGCTTCAATCAGCTGCTGACGTGAAAATGGCCTCTGTCTGACTATCTTATTTTCACTATAACAATCAAATGTGATTTCAAAGCAAAAAAACTGTGTTGAGTATTTTCTCAAAATGTTCTTTGACAAAATGTAACCTCATCTTGAAAGTGAATAAGATGTCAGCAAAGTGAGTGAATCACATATGACGATGGGAGAGAGCGGGGCTGAGAACTGTGAAGCAGTCGGTGCGTTCAATCATCATCCCGTGGGAGACCCGGGAGAACACCGTCTGCCATAAGAATTAAAACACAGAAAGCTCTGGATAGCAAGTTCAGACAGAACTACAGGCGAATCATGAGAGGAGCAAAAGGACCACAGAGCCTTGGAAGTGTTCAACCCTGAGCATTAGAGCTGAGCAGGCATTCCAGTCACCAGAGGAGAGGGTTGTAAGATCCAACAAAGAACTTGCATTCATCATTCGCCTTGAATTAGAGGAGTGAGCCCAGCTTGTGCATGATGGAAACGGCTTTAATGGTCTCAGACAGCCCCCTCTGCCTGCCTGCCATCTCAGCACACAGTGAAGGAGTGAATGAACAAAAGGCGGGCGGACAAGGGGGCGGTCAAGCGGGAGGAAGGGAGGGAAGGAAGGAAGGAAGGGAGGGAGGGAGGAACAGAGGGAGGGAGAAAAACAGAAAAAAAGAGAGAGAAAGAGAAAGGAAGGAAGGAAGGAAGAGAGGGAGGGAGGGAGGGAAGGAGGAAGGAAGGCAGGGAGGGAAGGAAGGGAAGGAAGGGAAGGAAGGGAAGGAAGAAAGGAAGGAAGGAAGGAAGGAAGGAAGGAAGGAAGGAAGGAAGGAAGGTTGGTTATTTTAAGTGGCCTAATCTTAATCTTAAAATTCTTAATACCCCGTGCTATGACACAATTATCATCACCATCTTACCTTTTCTCCTTTGTCTCCAACAATGCCAGTGATGCCTCTCAAGCCTTGCATTCCCTGAAATGTAAATGAAGAGTCTGTTATTTCATGTACAGTGTCCACTTCTGAAAGTTTACATTCTATCACAGAAGCTAATCTGGGCATTCGTTTTGATTTTTAATCACCAAGAGTAAGACTATGACTGGGCCTGGTAGCTCGTGTCTGCCCTCCCAGCTACTCAGCAGGCAGCGCTGGAGGCCTGGCTCAGGAGCCTGCCCTGGGCAAAAAGCACAACTGTTTGAAAAGCAAACTGAAGCTAGAATGGCTGGGGTGTGAGTTAGGAGCTAGTGTTTTAGCATAGGATCCTGAGTTCCAACCACAAATACCAGCAAAAAATAAAAATTAGAAAATGGTAACACTAAGAAATAGTCATTCTTTAGCCAATTTTTTCTGGTTAGTAAAGAAAAAAATCCAAGAATTCTAGTGGTGAATTATACTTATATAAAATTTGGTAGGCTTACCCAAACATTATGCCAATTGAGTTGGCACAATTACCAATGTCAGAGCCTATAAAATTTAAAAAAAGATAGTTCAGAGCTAGACACTGGTGGTTCATACCTATGATCCTAGCAACTCAGGAGGCTGAGACCTGGAGGACTGTGGTTTGAAGCCAACCAGCGTTGAAAAGTCTGTGAGACTCCATTCACAGACTAGCCAGCAAAAAGCTGGGCTAGAGGTATGGCTCAAATGGGAGAGCACCAGCCACACAAGCAAACTTCACACCCTGAGTTCACACTGCAATCCCATAAAAAAAATCATGCATCTTTTACATTAGCCACCCCTCTCTCCCATGTGTGAAATAAGCATCCAACTCTTAGCAAAGTGCCAATCTGCACACCTCTCTGAACCCTGTTAAAAGCTTGTCCACTGAGGATGTGCAGTGTAAGCAGCACCACACTGCAGCCTAAGAGACCCACTCTTCATGAGAAGACATGGCTCGTTGGAACTAGACCTCATGCCTGTAATCCTAGCTACTCAAGACACTGAGATCTGAGGACCGCAGTTTGAAGCCAGCCTGGGCAGAGGTTCATGAGACTTATCTCTAATTAACCAGCAAAAAGCTGGATGTAGAGGCCTTGTTCAAAGTGGTAGAGCAAAAAGCTAGGCAAGAGAGAAAAGCTCTGAGTTCAAGCCTCAGGACTGACACATACAAACACAAGAAGACATGGTTAGGATCAAGTGGCACTGTGGTAGGTGTAATGCTCACACACTGGACAAAGTTGCATTAACCCGGTGCTCATACGCCCACGCCAGGCAGGATGCACTCTGCTTCCGTCATCCCATGTAAAAGCACTATGGTATTGAATAAATACACCCTCCTGTGCTCACCATTTGCTTTCCACTCGCCTGGCTCTATATCAGCTATATGGAGAAGGTTTTATTTGCTAAAAAGATGCTCATATGTATAATGGGGACCTTTTTCTTATTTCAACAAAACAATTATCTCCCAAAGACACGTTGGTGAGAAAACAGAGAATATCACGTTCAGACTATTATTTCAAATGCTATCTTGAAGTTACTCGGCATCGTTTTTCGCACATTTGTATATTGTGGATGAGTAGTTTTAAAAGCACATTACTGGAGGGCCTTGAGCGCCAACTTCTCCCAGTTCTCCCTGGTCGCCTTCTTCACCCTGAAAAACACCACCAGTGAGTACAGAAAGAGGCCTGGTGTCTCTACTCACCATGTACATCCACTTGACATCCAGGATTAGTCTACTACACAATCTTACATCAGTTTTGTGGGTAATCCATATTCATCACAGAATCTCAGATACCCTGAGAATACTAACAAATAAAAGCCACTTAAATCCCACCATTCTCCCATAGGTGAAAAGCACAAAGCTCAATAACCGTAACTTTAAAACAATAGACGTGGAAGGAGCAATTCATTATCATTTTTAGCAACAGCTGTTTGAATGAATAAACACTGGTCTATGATGTTGCCAGCCCTGTATCTTACTTATCAAAGTTTCAGTGTCCATTTCTCCATCCGTAAGCAAGTTTAAAATGTTCCTAATCAATTTACAGAATAAATTCAGGGCAAAATTAGAGACTGAATGCAACCTTCCCGCCTCCAGGCTTTGCTCCATCATCAGCCTCCAGCTTGGGGTCAGTCTACCTGTGAGCTGCCCCGCTCATTCCTCAATGACCTGCTCCCTCCATCCTCTTCCCTCCCTTCCCAAAGATACCATTTAAAGCTTGAAATGACACAACCTGTGAGACAATCTGAAGGAATATCAGATTGTTACATTAAATGAAAAAAAAATATGGCCATTTCACAACACTTTCAAAATCAGTTCCCCACTGAAGACAATCCCGGTTTTGGACGACAGATGACTGCCTGTACTGTCAGGGAATGTGCAGGTTCAGGGCAGGATGGAGCATACTTGGTGCCCAAAAGAAGCAAAACAGATGCCGAGGCCAGGAAAGGACCGAAGACCACTGTGAGCTGGGCTGGCTCTGCAGAGCTCCTCACCAGCACATGTAACTTAGGTTCATTCCATGCTTATCTTTATATATAATATATATGTCATATTTAATGTGCCCAGTCCCCTGGGGTTGGACATGCATTCTTCACACCTGTGTTCCCCGCACTTCGCATAAATCATGGCACATATAAACCTAGTAAAATATTTGTCGTATCTTCAAAATTACAAATTTTAAGATTCAATTGGGGAATAGGTATGTGGAGAAATTTCCAAAGTACACAGTATTTTTCCTGTCTTACTCCAATTTAACATCAGAAACCCAGTGTTGCCTTCTAGATAAGTAAAACACTTCAATTATTCACAGACTAAGTAACAAAAGACTTAAAAAATAATGTCCAAACTGTAATACTGTACAGAAAATTGGACTATTTATCCTGATTATGTTATTCAATAGATTAATTTTAGGCAAGGAGTTAAAAGGATACTAATGATTGATGACATTCATGAACTACCTAATCAACTCTTCACTTCTCAAGAAAAAGACCTCACAGCAAGCATTTCTTGAAAGAGAAGAATAAAATATAAAAGATCATACTTCATTACTCTCTATAATATTTCCTTATAGTTATAATTCCAGTGACTACCACTTCCTGATCACAATTTAACAGTTACTTTCCTTACCTTGTGTCCTTGTCTTCCTGGTTCTCCAATTTCTCCTTTGGCCCCTTTATGACCCTGAAAATGCAAAAATCAATAGGTAAAATCATATGAGGCTTGGCACCAAAAGTAGTCAGAAGGTTCATAGCCTGTCATCCTACCTACTCAGGAGGCTCAGATCTGAGGATCTTGGTTTAGAGCCAGCCAAGGCACTCAAATCCAAGACTCTTATCCACAATTAACCAGCAAAAAAAAATCCAGAAGTGCAGCCCGGATGCCCCACAATAGATGAGTGGATACCCCCCCCCAAATGTGGTGCCTATACACAATGGAATTTTACAGGGCCACTATAAAGAATAACATTACATCATTTGCAGGGAAATGGATGAACCTGGAAAAAATCATGTTAATGAGGTAAGCCAAGCTCAGAGACACAAATGACTGTTTTCTCTCATGTGGAGGCTAGATCTAAAATACACCGGATGTGTAAATTATTCAGGACTCTAGCCATTGACACACAGTGAGACCAAAGGAGGACGCTCTTAGGGGAGGAACACAAAGGTGCAATGCCTGTGGCCATCGGGTCATATATAATAATATATATTGAAATGAACTCTAGGAAATGGAAACAGAAGTATTTTTTTCTTTATTGTTTTTCTTTTCTTTTGGTCTTGTTTGTTCATTTCTCTGTCTTTGGGAGAGTAAGGAGGACACAGAATGCACCTGAGGCATTCACTAGACACTATGTGGAAAAATGACTATACAACTTGTAGGTGAGGATGGGAGGGAAAAACTGGGAGAGAGTGAGGGAAAGGGTGACATTGTCCAAAAAGAAATGTAGTACTTGCTTGGCTTATGAAACTGTAACCCCTCTAATCATCCCATAATAGAGATTATTAAATATTTAAAAAAGAAAAAAATAAGCCAGCTGGACACTGGTGGCTCATGCCTGTAGTCCTAGTTACTCAGGAGGCCAAGATTTAAGGGCAGCAGTTTAAAGGTCGTGAGACTCTTAACTCCAATAAACTACTCAGAAAAAGCTGGAAGTGGAGCTGTGGCTCAAGTGGTAGAGCACTTGCCTTGAGTAAAAGAAGCTCAGGGATAGTGCCCAGGCCTTGAGTTCAAGCCCCAAGACCAGAAACAAACAAACAAACAAAAGGCCAGAAATAGAGCCATGGCTCAAATGACAGACTGTCAGCGCGTGCACGTGCGCATGCACATACAGTATGCCACTCTGCTGCCTTAAATGTCCTTATGAGCACCATGTGTATTACACAGATGTTGTATATAATAGATACCAGCTTTAGTTATTTGAAAACCCTGTTCTAGACTGCTCTCACTCCATCAACCAGTTCAGCAGCATGATCTGTAGGTCTGCCTCCTGTGATACCTCTTTCCCCAGCTTGCTCCCTCTAAAGCTGGCTAAGAGCACAGAATCTTCTGCACCCAGAGCTTTCTGGAAGCCACAGTCCCGATCTCACTGGCTCTTACTCTCTGGAGCTGCTCTGAACCCTCCTCCTTATCCTGCTCCTTTCTGAAGGTGAAGGAAAAGCTGGGGTCTAAGTGGGACTCTCAGATGCACAGCTTTCGGCCTCTTTTTGTGCCCAATGTTGAACTTAGGGGTTCATCTTTCCTGTCAAAGTAGTTGTTTGGCCTAAGCACCACTATTTTAAGGGTGGGTTCCATCTAACAAGAAGTTATTTTAATTAAACCGAAACTAAGATTCAGAGATAACAGAATGAAAACCATTGATCTCCAAGGTTTAGCATTTATTCTATTGACTTTATGAAATATTTTGAAGTAATTACGATGGCAGAGTGAGAGAAAAATATAGGAAAGTCAAATCTTTCTGCTTATACTATATAGTTTTTCTACTTTTTAAATCTTAATGAGTCTCAAATAGATGATATATAAACTGCTCCCTACTCCCATGGCTCTTCCTCCCTATGAGGTCCACTTGTGACCCTTGATTTTGTACTGAGTCTCAATCCTTGTGTGTGTTTGCTTGCACACTCATGTACATACATGTGCACAAATACCAGCACTGGGATTAAACTCAAGGTTGGGCACTGTGTCTCAGATTTTTCGCTCAAGGCTGGCACTCTACCGCTTGAACTACAGCCCCACTTCTAGATTTTTTTTTTTTACGGTTAATTGTAGGTAAGAGTCTCAGACTTTCCTGCCAGGACTGGCTCTGAACTATGATCCTCACATCTCAGCCTCCTGAGTAGCTAGGATTACAGACCTGAGCCACCAGCACCAGCAAATCCAGTCTAAAGACTGTGTCTAAAGACACAACTATAATTAAGCACCTGGGTCTCTAGAGCACCTGTCAGGAAGAGCAGCCTCCACGTTGAATCCCCACTACAGACTAAGTAAACTCAGACTTTACCCAGGTGGGGGTCTGTACAACAAGTAGGCCAGTGTTTGAAGTAAAGGCTCCATTTCCACACTTTGGAAAATAAAATAATGAGATTGTTCTCTTACCCTCATGCCTGGTAGGCCTGGATATCCGGAGCGAGCTGGTGGGCAGGAATTGGGACACTGCCGCAGAAAGAGAGAGAGAGAGAGAGAGAGAGAGAGAGAAGGGGTGGGGGATAATCTAGATTCATACTTTACAACAAGGTGGATTTTTCTAAAAGATTCAACATATTGAACCACAATGTACTATTGACATTGAATAACTGAAAATGTTTATAAAATTTTACTTTTATGCTCAAATATTCTAGTTGAAGGAAGTTGACAACACAGCAAACACATTCCATGTCAACCATCTATATTTAATAACTATTAACATTTTGCCACATTGATCTTAAATCCAATGATTAAGGATATGAAATGATAGCTGGATTCGGGTGTCTCTCTCCTGTAATCACAGTTACTCAGGAGGCTGAGATCTGAGACATCGAGGTTCAAAGCCAGCCCAGGCAGGAAAGTCCATGATACTCTTATTTCCAATTAACCACCAAAAACCCAGAAGCAAAGGTGTGACTCCAGTGGTTGAGGACCAGCCTTTAGCACAAAAAGCTATGGGACAGCACTAAGGCCCCAAGGCCCCAAGGCCCTGAGTTCAAGCCCCAGTACTAACACACACACACACACACACACACACACACACACACACACGAGTGTGCCACAGCCGTAATACCATGGGCCTAGACCATCTCCCTCCACTTCCCTTACCAAATGGCCAAAATGGCACATATTACGGCACCCATCATCATTGTGGTCTGTATATAAATCAATGCCTAAAACTGGGTGCTTTAATGAAAATCACATCTTAGGCATGAAGTCTACAGAAGAACAAACCACTGCAATAATGAAAATCTGCTATAGCCTGACTGGGAATAAGCCACAGCATCCTCTTGCTTCAAACTGTTCTGACATGTCAGGAAAAGTAAAATGCAGAAGCACAAAACATTTCAATGACAGTTCATCTGACAACTAATGGCCTCTGAATTAAAACTATATTTTCTTCAAGGAAAAGTATCTTACCAGTGGATCTCCATCATGAAATCCAATTGTTCCCTAAAGCAAATAAAATGGGAAAGTTAGGACTATAAATAATTAACTCAATCCTATTACTATAAATCCCCTGAGCAATACTGTAATAAATATATCTGTTTCATAAAATGCAAGAGAGAACTAGCAGCATACAATATGCTGATATGCTGAGGACTGGACTCAGGATCCCTACTGCAAACTCCTCAACTGCAGTAATGATTTCTTCAGGGAGATAAGATGAGAGGCAGAGCAGAAAAACAGAGAGATTGCTCAGGTCCAAATTAAAACACAGATTATCTCCATATTTTAATTCCTATATTTTAAATTTGTTAGTATGAAATCTTAGTAAAAACTAGTTCTTTCAAAACTTCTTTTATATGAGCATTTGGGAAATCTCACGGGTCAAAGACTTCAAAGGTAGTGAGTGAGACTTGCTCTGTGAAAATCACTTTTCCCTTGATTGTGTTCCCTCTGCTTTTCTGCCCCTAAGAGGAAGAACGGTGCTCTGATGGCATGAAAAACTTGGTAGCCATTTCAGAAGTGCGGGACAATGGCCCAGTGAATATGCACTTCCATTTTTGGTTCTTACAGTACTTCAATCCCCACACTTGGAGCAAAGAGAAAATCAAGCTGCAATAACTTACGCTGGGCCCTGGAGGGCCGGGGGGCCCCGGGGGTCCTCTCTTCCCAGGGTCACCCTAAAATCATCAGAAAATTGAGATACAGTGGTTTCACAAAGATCAAACACAAAACAGTAAACCACAAAGGCATGTGAAAATGTATTACTCAAAACCCCTACAGAGCTCAATCATGCATAAAACCTGCCACCAAGGTCCAATTTAGTTCCATAAAACCAAATAATAGAGGCCTAAGATCATCAAAGCATAAAATAAAACTATGGGAGATTCAGGGAAAAAAGGAAAACCACTTTTGTTTTCTATATGACGATTAATCTGCTCTGAAAACAAACTGGAATTCCTTTGTGTTTCCCTAGTTGACTGACAAGGAACTAGAACAGTCCATACTGCTAATGCCATCAGATGACTGGAGCAGAGAGGAGTGCTCAGCCAGGCTGAAGCTGGGACAGGGGTGGGGCTGCAGGCCTCTGCGGGGCCTGAGTCTTGTAGCTGAGGCTCATAGGAGCTCCAGCCAGGCTGAAGCTGAGAGGGGGTATCAAGCCTCTGCCGGACCTGAGCCTTGCTCTGAGTCTTGTAGCTGATGCCCATCTAGTCCCTCACTTCGTCTGTCACTGGATTCTTGCAATGGAAATAAAAGCAAAGAAGGCTAAATTCAAATAAGCTGTTCAGATAACAATAGATGCCAAGCCAGTTTGGCAGACTCTCAACTGTAACCCCAGCTACTCAGGAGGCTGAGATCTGAGGATCATGATTCAAAGCCAGTCTGGCCACGGAAGCCTGTGAAAGCCCCAAAAAGATAGGAATGGAGCTGTGGTTCAAATGGCCAAGCACCAGCCCTGAATAAAAAAGCTAAAACACAGCACCCAGGCCTTGAGTTCAGGCCTTAGTACTGGTACAAAAAAAAGAAGTGGGTTTACTCTAAACATTTAATGTTCATGCTCATTAGTAATATTACTCTTGTCTACATGTTTTCCTTCTTGATGTTATGCCAATAAAAAGCACGAAACATCTTATAATTACTTTAAATATACAATCATTTCATATTTTTTTGCTCCGTAAGTGAATTTGCAAATAAAAAGCTCATGTAGAAAAACAAGAAAGGTGCTGGGTTCAGTGTGTGGTTCAAGTGGTAGAGCACCTACCTAACAAGTACAATGCCCTGAGTTCAATCCCAATGTGGTCAAAACAACAACAAAAATAGGGTATATAATATGGCACTCTTTCCCTAAATGAGTTTTCAATGATCTATCTTCTCATAACATCAGTACTTCAACTTTTAGGGTGTATGTGCAGAATATCTCCATGAAGCCCTTTTGCCAGAAAGAGCTCTGTGAAGTTTACCTCATTCGTGTTTAAGTGTTTAAGTTAAACTTTAATAATCTACACATGAAAATGAATAGGCTACTTTTTATAACATGTGGGAAATCTCACATAAAGCCTCTGGACCCCAATCCTAGCTGAGAGTCTAGTAAAAGGGTTCACCCCTTACTTGGGGAAAATAGTCTATCTGAAAACTTGCACAAACAAAAGAAACAAAAAACAAACCACACATTAAATTCCCTTGGTAGCATTTTCATCCCATCAATATGCTGAGCTGGAATAAAATTCACCTGTCATCTTTGGAGCTTCAGGCAGAAGCGTGGAGTGAGGATGATTGACTCTCTGTGGTAATAGTGTTAGCAAGTCAGCAAAGACCTAGCACAGTGCAGCGGGTACTCACACTGGGTCCAGCACGGCCGAGTTCTCCGGGGAGGCCTGATGTCCCAGGAGGGCCCTGTGGGCAAAGCAACAGGTGACTCCTAGCACTGGCAGAACTGAGAATCTGTGCCAGAGCTGGCTCCCAATGAAGCACTAACATCTGAGAAACCTCTAATGACAAATAGAGCAGAAATCTCCTACATTTGTAAATATTTTCTTTAGCAGAAGAATAGAGGATGATCTTGAGCAGCTACCTAAGGTCACTTAGAAAACCCTATACACTTCACTGGTGGGAGTGGAAATAGCAAAGCCAGACCAGATTTAAGAAGTAGATCATTTTTTTTAACACATGGTATTTCCAGAACGATGATGTGATACGTACAGGGGGTCCAGGAATGCCACGGCCCTGAAAGAGTAAGATAAAATGTTCATGGTGAGCATATCAGACCCAAGTACAGATGCACACAGTTACATAAAACATTCATGGCGAGCATATCAGACCCAAGCACAGATGCACATGGATGTGAGCCACGGAAAACCAGAGGGCCCTAACACTAAACATGCATACTCATCCTAAGAAATGAAAAGGAGCAACTTGCCCTGCTCCTAAGCTATGCTAAAGACTTCATGCTTGCAAAGAGAATCAAAGTGAAGAAGGCTTTGGTGCTGATCATCAGAGGGTTTATGCCATTCTAGGCAGATCACAACCAGACCATTGTAAATCTTTGTTAGTTTACAGTGTTTTATTGATATTATTAATTACAGTGTGCATAAAGAATCCTACACCTGAGACAATGTAGTTTTACAGGTTGTAATAAAGGAGGTTTAGAAATCTCCCTAAACATGCTATCGTCATAGAAAAGCGGAAAAAAAGATTTAAAAAATAATTTCCATTTGACAGGTGGAACTACATTTCTAGACACAAAATCTAGAAATATTATTTTAAAAATCTAGTAGACATTAAAAAATAAAGCGCTACAATCCTGAAGTCACCTACAATGAGATCCTAATTTGACTATGTTAAATATATTTTTTATTTATTTAGTGCCAGTACTGGGGCTTTGAACTCAGGGGCCAGATGCCGTCCTTTAGCTTTTTCACTCAAGGCTGGCACTCTACCACCTGAGCCACAGCTCTACATTTGGCTTCTTGCTGATTAACTGAAGAGTCTCACAGACTTTTCTACCTGAGCTAGTTTTGAACCACAAACTCAGATCTAGGCCTCCTGAGTAGCTAGGATTCCAGGTGTGAGTGGCCAGCACCCAGCCTGTTTTTGTTTTGTTTTGTTATTTTTTGTTATCTTTAAGTAGTTGTACCAAGAGGTTTCGATTCCACATGTCAGTTTTTTGAGTGCAATCATTGCACCTTGATCAATGTTACCCTGTCCACATTCTCCACTCTCAATCTGCCCCAAGTTAAATTTGATTTTAAAGTTAGTCATTCTTCCCCCTCTCCTTTACATTTCCTAACCCTTATCAACACCAGGCTACTGGCAATCAGGGACTGAAGCCACATTCTGTTCATTTCCAAGCACAGAGCTAGTCTGTTACCGACTGAGAATGTGCTTGCTATGCTGAAAACTGAACCCTCGCTGGGTTTTCTACCTTCGAGTTCCAGTTTTAATTCCCCTTTGGGATTTCTTGTTATTCTTTCTCCTGCCCACACTGGCTACAATAGCATTTATTCACAGCTATTTGATATCATCTTCCTGATAGCTTTCATTCCAGTCTTGCTTTCCAGCAATCTCCATAGTAAAGAATCACCCAGAATCCACACGGGGCCTGTGGTAGTGACACTGTTCTTTCTAGTTATTGAGACAACCAAAACAAGAAGTCACCCAAGCAGGAGTTCTTCATAGTATGCTAGGCTTCTCAAAGTATTCTTTGAAACATTCCTCATGTGTAAACATAGATCAGTTTGAGAAGCAAGTGTTATGACTGAATATAACAATGAATCATGTATTTCATTACTAGAATTGGATGTTGGACAGATTTCTCTATAAGGTTGATATCTGAATTAAACAGAATATTTTGCTGCTGGAAAATAGGCAGCCAGTGCAGAAACTCACAGGTGCAATGAAACAGTACACATTGGGGAAAAGGAGCAAAAACATACAGATGGATGACAAGAGCAAAAGAGAAATAAAGGAGGAAAAGCAGAAAGGAAAAGTCACACTGACATGCCAATGTAGGACTGGGTGGTGGTGGAAGACTAGCCTACGAATTAGAGCGGCGACAGTCTTTCACTGGTTGAAATTACACTCTTGATAAATCCACTTGTGATAAACCCACTTGTGAAGACTGCTGTGAAGCATGGTCTGACCATTCGTAGTTAGGCCTGCTGATTTTATGCAAGGAATGTTTTCTAGAAATGAGGTAGAGAGGATGTTGTTTACAGAGAAATACTACCAGCAAATAGAAATATGCACTTCATACCATACATTCAAATATCTCTAAGATTTTTCCACTCATAATAGGAACATTGACCACACTGGCTAAGTCATAAGGTTCTTCCTTATGTCTTAAGTAGAACTCTGCATTAACTGTTGCTGACAGCATATGTCAGAATTTTACCTAAGAATAGGAGGCTTCCACTTACGTGGTCTTGTAGCTACTTACAGGAAATCCTCGAGATCCAGGAATTCCAGGCTCTCCCTAAAAAATAAAGGGAGCTTCGTTGCACTTGGCTTTCATAGCACAAATATATCAACAGGCAAACTGCACAGATATTGAAACCATTAAAACTATCTTGGTATTTTTAGACCCAAACTTTTCTGGAAAAAGTGTTTATCTGACTTGTAGTAGTTTAGCTGACTTGTATTGTTTATTTTAAAATATTTTAGCTTATTTGAAAACACTACAGTAAGAGGATACTTCAGCATTTCATCCCAACTCACAATTAGACTGTGGCTCACTTACTTTTTGGCCTCTAGGTCCAACAGAGCCAGGAGATCCATCAGGTCCTGTTAGTCCCTGACAAAGCAAGATCTGATGTTAGAGCCACATTGCACTTGTAGGCAGACTGCTAGGCAGAGCTTCTTCATTTTGTTGATTATCTACAGGATGGTTGCATTATGTATAATGCAAATATTTATAAAGTAATACTGCCCCATGCTCTTACTCAAAAGTAACATTTGGCATGAGATCTGCTTGCTGCTTATTTTCTATTTAAAAATTATAATATATTCCTAAATTTCTGGTAACTGTCCTTTGTCAGGAGGTTCAATAATCCCATATTGCCTTCTGTGTCTGCTTGGAGACAAAGCAATTACAATGTCCTAATCCCTAAGTCTATAAGTATAATGTCCTAACCCCTAAATCTATTATTTATGGTCCATCAGTTTTGCATTTCTCTACATTAATTTTTCTGACAACTCCACAGAGTGGATCAAAGAAATCAGAAAAGTATTTTAAAATGATAGGTGCTGGAAATTTGCTGAAGACAAAAATTATTAAACCACATGCAAAGGAAATTTCAACAAACTGTCTCTGATTTTGTCTTTTGCCTAACTACAGCTCTATAATCTGGCCACAAGCCCGGACACAGGTGCTGAGCTCTGGGGAGGTGAAGGTCATCTCCACGTTTCAACAAAGAGAACGCACAATGGGAGCACGCCTCACCCCTTGTGCAGGGCGCAAAAGTCAGAACCCTCGGCCCTCTAACTCCACCTGCTTTCCCTCCAGCGCCCATCTCTGCCCATGTTCTGCATGCAAGTAGCTCATCTTCTTCCACGGTGACTGGGTTGACCAATAATGATAACGGGCAATAGCTACTCCAATAATGGCTGGACCACCCAAAGGCCACCTCCAGCAATAAATCATCCGTAGAGTGTGGTGAGTTGAGTCTGTCACTGGAACGTTCTTTGAATTAAGCTGAGGATGGACTGTGGTATTGGCAGCACAGTGGCACCAACCCCATGGGAAAGGTAGCCCCTTGGGACACGGTGGACCCCATGTCTGCATCCGGTCTAGCCAGCACACAGCACACTCAAAACCAGACACTGAATAGAATGAGCATAGCTGGTGTTCAAGAAGTCGGGGTATCACTCTGTCCTTCCTCAGCAGCTGTATTTTGGGCTCCGATCCTGACTGCTATGGGGTGGCTGTGCAGCTCTGGGCAGGATGTATGACCCTGAGCTTGAGCCTTCCCATTCCCACACGAAACCTCAGCACTGTCCTTCTCCGTAACATTACCAAAACACAAGCTTCACAATCAGCCAAATAAGAAAGTGGAGGTTTAAGGTCTTTGAGTTCACCACTAAGGAAGCAATTTGGAAGCTTGTCAGCTTGCTTGGTTTCCTTATAGCCAGACATAAACCCAAGAACCTGTGGTCTAGTTTCTATTTCATTATTCTCAAAATGTCCATTCTTAATTACAGTTTAAAAAAAAAGTTTTAAATGTTAAATCAACCAAAGAGTAGAAGAAGAAAAGTGTAAGTTCCAGAAGTCCTGAGTTGCTTCAACCCAAAAGTTGCCGTCTATAAAACATACCAATAATTACAATGATAAAATAAAATCATTTATAAAAGATTAATAGACACTGACTTATCAATATCATTATTAATGTAAAAATCATTGTCATCACTGTCCTTCCTGTTTTCTCCAATTGTTCACCTATTAAGAACCTCAACTTTATCTGCATGAGGCAGACCTGAAGAGACTGAACAAAAAAAATTACAGAATAGGTCTTATTTTGCTTATTTTCCTGAGTAAACCGCTGTTCTATTATTATTCAGTTTCCTTATGTGTGGGAAACAACATTAGACCAATGGCCTTTACAGGTTATCTAAATCTAAAGGAAATAATATCGTAAAAATACTTGCAAAAAAAATCACTAAACCACTTCCAACAGTTAATTTCTCTCTTAGATGTACGGCTTGGCTGACACCCTGGAACATGTCTGGATTTTCTCCTTTTATCTCCCTCCTCCCTCCTTTCTTTTCTTTTTCCTCCCTCCTCTATACCCAGAGACTGTGTCACTGCCCTGCCCTGTTTCTCCCAGAGAACCAATCAATGTCAGTCCACTGATCTGAGAAACCATACTCTTCACAACTTTTAATATTTGAAATGTGGTTTGCTTTGCCTTGTGGAGCTGTAAATATAGACAAGGAAAAATATTTATCATTGCTTTTAAATTGTACTTTTATAAATTTAAAAGCATTTTTGTGTGTCCAAAATTTCTGTGGAAGTGAAGCAGTGTAACGCAAGATCAGGGCCAGCCTTTTGATGTTCTGAGATGAGCAAGGCCAAGCATGTGTGAAGCAAGCTCTGAAGCAGCAAGCTACCAGGCACTGTGAGCCTGAGGACCTGGCCCGCACAGCCCTGCCATCGAAGCACATTGGAGGGTATGTCAAGAAGAATGTTCCAGACAGCCCCGACTACACAGAAAGCCTCCTCATAAATTACATACACACATGCACACACACACAGGAACTCACTAACTGGTGGACAGGTAAGTCTAACACTCTATCTGAAATTACACTGAATCTAAGCAGAAACCCTGGTTTGTGCTTCCACTCCTGAACTGTTTTTAATGTGATCGGAACTTATCTTCTCACCTGACACCAAAGGTGAAGTTTCAAAACAGAAGTAAAAATAAATTCAACTGGTGTTAAGCTATTAGCTTTCTCGGTGACCTGTATTTATCAGACATTTTGATCATCCTCTGACAGCTTCAAGTAATTCTATTCCACAAAGCCTGACCGCACTCTCATTGATGTTCTCAGTTGGTGTGGTCTGATTTGATTGAAGCCCATGAAACCTCTGTCCACCCCCGACTCCACTCCACCACCCTGGGCAAGGCTAGGAGGAGAGGGGCATGCAGGTAAGCTGGGCGGGGCACACAGGTGAGCTGAACAAGGGGCTGGGCCCTGCGCAGGTGAGCTGGGCAGGGTGCACAGGTGAGCTGCACCCAGGTGAGCTAGGCGAGGGGTGGGGCATGCAGGTGAGCTGGGATCTCTGTGAGAGTCAGGTGCAGGCGCTGAGTCAGGTCAGTGTTTGCTGGGGTATTGTCAGCTGCAACTCGTCCACGCTCATAGCCGTCTCTGTCTGTCTGCCTGTGTCTGACTCTCTCTCTCTCTCTCTCTCTCTCTCTCTCACACACACACACACACACACACACACACACTGGCTAGGCGAGCTGCTCATCAATACTCCTACTCACATCTGCCCCTGGCGTGCCAGGCTTGCCCGGTGCTCCTGGCTTCCCAGGTTCTCCAGCAGGACCCTGCACAGGGAGAGCAGGGACAGAAAACAAGGCACAGTTGAGACTCTGGTCCTGTGTGTCTGCAAACACATCTATCCAGCAGGGACAGGAAACGGGGCACAGTTGAGACTCTGGTCCCATGTGTCTGCAAACACATCTATCCAAAGGTGGTGGGGCGCCGTGTGCCATCAACTCACCGGAAGGCCGGGTGGGCCCTTTGGGCCTCGGTCACCCTGGAGGCAGAAGGGGAAAAGTAAGGACATTTGTGAGTGTGACAGGCCAGACGTTTTGCTAACTCACCTTGCTACCTCACTTTAGATATGAGACCAGGATTGGGTGTGGGGCAGAAGACGGAGGGACATGACCTTGGGATGGCAGGGCAGGGGTGAGGGTCCGTCTCCCCCCTGCAAATCCACAGGCTGCAGGATCCAACCATGAACCTTCCAGCCCCTTCCACCCCTATCCTAGTGGGGAGTCAGGAAGGGGAGACCTGGTCCCTCTAAAAGTCCATCCAACCCAAACAAGTGAAATAAGAGCAGGACAGCACAAGACTGGGGCGCCGAGGGGAAACACACAGAACCTGGACAAGGAAACTTACATCCACGCCATCGATGCCAGGCACTCCAGGTGGCCCCGGGGGCCCAGGGGGGCCTTGCTCTCCGGGAGGACCTCTCTGGCAAAAACAAAACAGCACACAGAGTCAGCGAGGCCCCGAGCAGGGCCCAGGCCCCACGCTCTGGGCTCCCTGGATGTTTGAAAGCCAGCCCAACACATGCACTTTCAGGGTCACAGGGGTTGGGCGCTGCCACATTCTGAATGGGGTGGGTCAGCACTGCCCGGGACACCCAGGAGGGTGGAGGAGGCCTCACCGGCCTTACCTCCTCAGGGCCCAGGGAGAAGAAGGAGGGGTGAGGAAGGGAGGGTCTGATGCCTGGTGTCCCTAAAAGGGAGTGGGCAGCACCAGCACCTTGATTTTAATTAGAAACTGCAGGGCAGAGATTTGGCAGGACTTGACAGGAGCTGAATGTAAATCTTTGGTCCTGTAGAATGGGGTGGGTGACTCTCCAGGCAAAGGCTGGGAGGGGTGGGGGCAGGGGCTCCTGGCCCAGGGCCAGCCTCTCTTCAGGTCTACCTGCCAGGGAGCCATGGCAGGGGAGGGGGGAAGGGGTGCAGACTGCACCAGCTTCAGGCGCCTGGCCCCCAGCCCAGGCAGGCGCTGCCTTTGAAGGCACCCGGGAGCCTGGCCTGGCGTCTGAAAAGCAGCCCTGCTTAGGGAATGAGCAGGGTTTTTTCTGCTTCTGAATTTGAGTGAGTGAATGGAGGGGGAAAGAAAAAGAAAGCGTCTTTCATGAGGAAAACTTTGTTTTTCTAAACTCCCAAGGCCAGGCCGATTACAATGGGATCTTTGTAAGGGAGCTAGAGTCCTCTCTGCTGGGTCTGCCCAAC